>NC_086449.1:192548343-192685843 GCF_028390025.1 Pseudophryne corroboree | reverse complement strand
ACAAGGGAAGGGGTATTATTCCACTCTTTTTGTGGTACCGAAGCCGGATGGCTCGGTAAGGCCTATTCTAAATCTGAAGTCCTTGAACCTGTACATAAAGAAGTTCAAGTTCAAGATGGAGTCACTCAGAGCAGTGATAGCGAACCTGGAAGAAGGGGACTTTATGGTATCCTTGGACATCAAGGATGCGTATCTCCACGTTCCAATTACCCCTCACACCAGGGGTACCTCAGGTTCGTTGTACAAAACTGTCACTATCAGTTTCAGACGCTGCCGTTTGGTTTGTCCACGGCATCTCGGGTCTTTACAAAGGTAATGGCCGAGATAATATTTCTTCTTCGAAGAAAAGGCGTATTAATTATCCCATACTTGGACGATCTCCTAATAAGGGCAAGGTCCAGAGAACAGCTAGAGATGGGTTTAGCACTATCTCAAGAGGTGCTAAAGCAGCACGGATGGATTCTGAATATTCCAAAATCCCAATTATTGCCGACAACTCGTCTGCTGTTCCTGGGGATGATTCTGGACACAGTTCAGAAAAAGGTTTTTCTTCCCGAAGAAAAAGCCAAGGAGTTATCTGACCTGGTCAGGAACCTCCTAAAAACCAGGAAAGGTGTCTGTACATCAATGCACAAGAGTCCTGGGAAAAAATGGTAGCTTCTTACGAAGCAATCCCTTTCGGCAGATTCCATGCAAAGGGATCTGTTGGACAAATGGTCAGGGTCGCATCTTCAGATGCACCTGCGGATAACCCTGTCGCCGAGGACAAGGGTATCCCTTCTGTGGTGGTTGCAGGAGGCTCATCTATTGGAGGGCCGCAGATTCGGCATGCAGGATTGGATCCTGGTGACCACGGATGCCAGCCTGAGAGGCTGGGGAGCAGTCACACAGGGAAGAAATTTCCAGGGAGTGTGGTCGAGCCTGAAAACGTCTCTTCACATAAGCATTCTGGAACTAAGAGCAATCTACAATGCTCTAAGCCAGGCGAAACCTCTGCTTCAAGGAAGACCGGTGTTGATCCAGTCGGACAACATCACGGCAGTCGCCCATGTAAACAGACAGGGCGGCACAAGAAGCAGGAGGGCAATGGCAGAAGCTGCCAGGATCCTTCGCTGGGCGGAGAATCACGTGATAGCACTGTCAGCAGTATTCATCCCGGGCGTGGACAACTGGGAAGCAGACTTCCTCAGCAGACACGACCTTCACCCGGGAGAGTGGGGACTTCATCCAGAAGTTTTCCACATGCTATTCAACCGTTGGGTAAAACCAATGGTGGACATGATGGCGTCTCGCCTCAACAAGACACTGGACAGGTATTGCGCCAGGTCAAGAGATCCGCAGGCAATAGCTGTGGACGCGCTGGTAACACATTGGGTGTACCAGTCGGTATAGGTGTTTCCTCCTCTGCCTCTCATACCAAAGGTTTTGAGGATTATACGGCAAAGAGGAGTAAGACTAGTGGCTCCGGATTGGCCAAGAAGGACTTGGTACCCGGAACTTCAAGAGATGGTCACGGACGATCCGTGGCCTCTACTTCTGAGAAGGGACCTGCTTCAGCAGGGTCCTTGTCTTTTTCAAGACTTACCGCGGCTGCGTTTGACGGCATGGCGTTTGAATGCCAGATCCTAAAAGGAAAAGGCATTCCAGAAGAAGTCATTCCTACCTTGATAAAGGCAAGGAAGGAAGTCACCGCGAAGCATTATCGCCGTATTTGGCGAAAATATGTTGCGTGGTGCGAGCAGCGGAGTGCTCCGATGGAGGAATTTCAACTGGGTCGTTTTCCTACATTTCCTGCAATCAGGATTGTCTGTGGGTCTCAAATTGGGATCTATTAAGGTTCAAATTTCGGCCCTATCAATATTCTTCCAAAAAGAATTGGCCTCAGTCCCTGAGGTCCAGATTTTTATCAAAGGAGTACTGCATATACAGCCTCCTGTGGTGCCTAAGGTGGCACCGTGGGATCTAAATGTAGTTTTAGATTTCCTCAAATCCAATTGGTTTGAACCACTAAAGAATGTGGATTTGAAATATTTCACATGGAAAGTGACTATGTTACTGGCCCTGGCTTCGGCCGGGAGAGTATCTGAACTGGCGGCTTTGTCTTATAAAAGCCCTTATTTAATTTTCCATTCGACATAGGACAGAGCTGCGGACGCGTCCGCATTTTCTCCCTAAGGTGGTATCAGCGTTTCACCTGAACCAGCCTATTGTAGTGCCTGCGGCTACAGACGACTTGAAGGACTCCAAGTTGTTGGACGTTGTCAGAGCCTTAAAAATATACATTTAAAGGACGGCTGGAGTCAGAAAATCTGACTCGCTGTTTATACTGTATGCACCCAACAAGTTGGGTGCACCTGCTTCTAAGCAGTCGATTGCTCGTTGGATTTGTAACAAAATTCAACTTGTACATTCTGTGGCAGGCCTGCCACAGCCTAAATCTGTTAAGGCCCATTCCGCAAGGAAGGTGGGCTCATCTTGGGCGGCTGCCCGAGGGGTCTCGGCATTACAACTCTGCCGAGCAGCTACGTGGTCAGGGGAGAACACGTTTGTAAATTTTTACAAATTTGATACCCTGGCAAAGGAGGACCTGGAGTTCTCTCATTCGGTGCTGCAGAGTCATCCGCACTCTCCCGCCCGTTTGGGAGCTTTGGTATAATCCCCATGGTCCTTTCAGGAACCCCAGCATCCACTTAGGACGATAGAGAAAATAAGAATTTACTTACCGATAATTCTATTTCTCGGAGTCCGTAGTGGATGCTGGGCGCCCATCCCAAGTGCGGATTATCTGCAATACTTGTACATAGTTATTGTTAACTAATTCGGGTTATTGTTTAGGAAGCCATCTTTCAGAGGCTCCTCTGTTATCATACTGTTAACTGGGTTTAGATCACAAGTTGTACGGTGTGATTGGTGTGGCTGGTATGAGTCTTACCCGGGATTCAAAATCCTCCCTTATTGTGTACGCTCGTCCGGGCACAGTACCTAACTGGAGTCTGGAGGAGGGTCATAGGGGGAGGAGCCAGTACACACCACCTGACCTGTAAAAGCTTTACTTTTGTGCCCTGTCTCCTGCGGAGCCGCTATTCCCCATGGTCCTTTCAGGAACCCCAGCATCCACTACGGACTCCGAGAAATAGAATTATCGGTAAGTAAATTCTTATTATCTATATATCTCTCTATATATATATATATATATATATATATATATATATATATATATATATATCTCTATATATATATATATATATATATATCTCTATATATATCTCTCTCTCTCTCTCTCTCTCTCTCTCTCTCTCTCTCTCTCTCTCTCTCTCTCTCTCTCTCTCTCTCTCTCTCTCTCTCTCTCTCTCTCTCTCTCTCTCTCTCTCTCTCTCTCTCTCTCTCTCTCTCTCTTTAGTCCATTAGTGTCCAAACTGGGTCCTCATGTCAACCTAACAGTCCGGATTATTAGTAGTATTATTTATCACATATATCCTAGCACAGAGAATATTTGGCCATTCACATCAGTCCCTGCCCCAGTGGATGTGTCAATATACCCTACCACATGTACATGCGCGCGCACACACGCATTCACGCTAGGGTTGGTTTTGTTGGAAGATAATTCACCTACTAGCGCATTTTTGGAGTGTGGGAGGAAACTGGAGTACCCGGAGAGAACCCACACAAGCACAGGGAGAATATACAAACTCCACACAGGGCCATAGTGGAACTGAAACCCATGTGAGGCAGTAATGTCTGCTGTCCTCCATGTTTAAGTACAGATAACTTAATTAGTACCTCAGTCGGTCTGATTTATGCCATTTGTGCACATGCATAGATATCCTTTAAAACCTAGCCTGTTAGGGTGTCTTGAGGACAGAGTTTGGAAAACCCTAGTTTAATGCATTGTATTTAAGCTTGCCAATATGCATGCTTAGCTAAGGAAAATATTTATTAAAATAATTACCATATACCTTTTACGGTTTGTGGCTTTACTTTGACATTATTAGTTTCTTAGAACAATTTGTCCGATTTTACCAGCTGTGTTCTTTTTCTAGGGATATCTCTGGAACAAAATGTGACTTCACAGTACAAGTGCAGCTCAGGTAACTCCCCCATTTGGAGCCAGGTCCCTCTGTAGTGTCTTGTACTTAGAGAGACAGTCCTAGTGTTATGATCTGTTGTTCTTCCCTCAGGTTCTGCCTTTCTGAGACCAGCTGCCCTCAAGAAGACCATTTTCCACCAAACCTGTGTGTTAAAGTAAATGGAAAACCCTGCAACCTGCCAGTAAGTGGTTTTACTCGGTGGAGGGTTTTTTTTTTTTTTTTTGCCTCCATCTGTTCCAAAAGGTTCTAAAGATGTATTCATTCTTACAGGGTTATCTCCCACCAACCAAAAATGGGGTCGAACCAAAGCGACCAAGCCGACCAATCAATATTACCTCACTTGTACGTCTGTCTACTACAGTTCCTAACACAATCGTGGTGTCGTGGACATCAGAAATTGGACGTGTAAGTTAAACATTTTCAGACGGCCTGTTATATCTCTTGTAACTTGGACATTGCTTTGCAAGTATTCATGAGATGACTATTTACACTCCATTTGATTTGAAGGGTCTTATATGACGCGTGTACAAGTTGCAGTTTTCAACTTTTTTGAGCTGGCTATATACTGTGTAGATTTTACTTCTGAGGAGCTGGCCAACAGTATGCCAGGCTGAGTGACTCAATAGATTTTGCTGTGCCTCTGTACACTGAATAATTTATCTTAATGTTAACTACACTGAAGGAACTCTGCAGGATGGTGGTCTGGGAGATAAAACCTGTTGGAAAATCAAAACCAATGATAACTGTTTTGTGCAGTTTTCTAGTGTTGAGCGACTATTGTTCATATACATGGCACGATAGAGGTTCAGCATCAGTGACATGCAGCAAGGCAGAGCCTTTTGCTGTCGTACTAACGTGTAAACCAGACATTTGAATATATAAAGTATATGAAAAATACAGAATATATTAGAAATATTCTCTGTAGTATTCTAATAATTTTTATAGTCAAAACTCTGGAGTAAAAAGTCTGACTGGTGAGGCAGTGCCTATCTTTTCCACACATCTCTTATCAAAAACCCTTTAAAGTTCCAGCGGGGTGTACTGCTGCACCTGTGTATAATGCCCCCATGTATATACTGCCGCACCTGTGTATGATGCCCACGTGATCCCTCTGGCTCATATATTGTTTGTAAATCTGGCCCTGATACTAGTCTGTCCCTTCTGAGCCTTTTACCTCACCGCTCATCCCTGTTCAGCATGGTCGTAAATTAACAGGATTGGAAAGGTAGGTCAGGGTATGGCTAGTTTTAGTAGGGACGTAGTCTTTGTCTATAGTCAAAAAGATGTGGACAGCAGAATGTAAAGCATGGCATGCCGACATGATTGTGATTTAACGCATTATAACCATGTCGGCATTAGAATTTGTAACATGCTGTACCATAGTGTTCAACGTTTCTAATGTCTACTCTTTTACAATGCTATAAGGGATCTACTTACTAAGCCGTAGATGGAGATAAAGTACCAGCCAATCAGCTCCTGTCACTTTTCATGTACAGCCTGTGACATGGCAGTTGGGAGCTGATTGGCTGGTACATCCAGTTCTTAGTAAATAGACCCCTAATTCACATGGATAGTGTCAGCGTGTAGTGTGTGACTTTCTGCTGTCCACATCAGTGTGTGTTCTTCTCTGATGCTGCTCAAATGTTCAGAGATTTTGTGTGCATGTTTGCCACACTTGCGCTTAGAGTATGGAGTGCAGAAGTATAGGGAGGTCATATTTACACATGCGTCTTGTACACATCACCACATAGCAGTATATACATCTGTACTTAACACCTAGTGCAACATACGCACAATGAACACAGTCTGTAACCACATTCCATTAATTTGGTGTTTTGATGCCTTCTACTGCTACCATTACTGTGGCTGCTGAAATCAAGTTGCAATTATTTAATTCGATTTTCGATTGTCTACAGCAAGAAAGCAGGTTCCCCTTGTGATCTTTTAAAGGGAAAACACAAGAGATGTTAATACAAAAGTACAATTAAACAAAAACATCTGTGTTTAAATGAAATGCGTTTTGTTTTTTTTTGTAACTACAGGTATATATTGTGTGCTGCAACATTTTGTGGCATAAGCCAGATGCATATTTTACACTCTTAGTTCTGGGTGCATTGTGCTTTGCAAAATGTATCTATCTGTGTGCATGTTTTATATGTGTTTGGTGTTAAATGGTCTAGCTGTGCATGAGCCTCATAGCATTGGCCAGGGTATGGCGCGACACTGGTGGATAAAGGGGGCACATCAGTGTTGTAACCCCTTAAGGTGTGTACACACGGTGAGATTTCTCCTTTCAATTTTGACTAGATAGTCAATCACAAGGAAAGTTGGTGCAAATCGCAAGGTGTTCGCTACCTTGCGATCCCGATAAGCACTCCTGTGGGTATCGTAAGGCTAGCTAGACTGTGCAGGAAAGTCAATTTTGACTATATAATTCTAGTACAAAGTATAGTCAAAATTGGCATTTAGTCAAAATTGTACATATACAAAATCGAAAGTACAGATAGTCAAAATCTGCTTCTAGGGGGAGTTCAAGGGAAATCGCATAGTCCAAATCGGAGATAGTCTATATCTCGCCGTGTGTATGCACATTTTATATAATTTTCTTATCTCCACAATCTGGTCAAGTGTAAAGCGTTTTTGTTCTTAGCTAGGCCTTTCCTTTTAAGGCATTTAGGGGGATATCCAAATTCATGCTCTCCTCCTTCAGTACTGCCCTTTCCCTTGCTAAACAATCATACTTCAAAATCCTCATTTCTACAGTCTTCCAACCCCCGGCGCCTCTTTGCCACTGTTAACTCCCTACTCTGCCCACCACCACCTCCTCTCCCTTCCTCATTGTCTGCTCTTGACTTTGCCACTTATTTCACATCCAAGATTGACTCCATACGTCAGGATATCACTTCCCACCAGACCAGCAACCAGCCACCCACTTCCACTAACTGGTGGTGTCCCCCAAGGCTCTGTTCTTGGTCCTCTCCTTTTCTCTCTCTATACGTCCTCTTTAGGTGAACTCATTAGTTCTTTTAACTTCCAATACCACCTCTATGCTGATGACACTCAAATCTACCTCTCCTCCCCTGATCTCTCCACGGCTCTCCTCACTCGTACCTCAAACTGTCTTTCTGCTATCTCTTCCTGGATGTCTCAGCGCTTTCTTAAACTCAACATGTCTAAGACTGAGCTGATCATCTTCCCACCCTCCCGCACAGCCTCACCTCCCACAATCTCATTCATTGATGGCACGACTATCTCCCCTAGCCCCCAAGTACGCTGTCTTGGCGTAATCCTTGACTCCTCCCTCTCCTTCAAACTGCACATTCAGCACCTCTCACAAACCTGTCATTTTCATCTCAAAAACATTTCTAGAATCAGACCTTTTCTCACCCAGGATGCCACTAAGATCATTATTCACTCACTGATTATTTCCAGACTGGACTACTGTAATCTCCTCTTAACTGGCCTCCCTGACAATTACCTCTCTCCACTCCAATCTATCCTCAATGCTGCTGCCCGGCTCATCTTCCTCACCAAACGCACTACGTCTACCTCCCCTCTCCTACAGGCCCTCCACTGGCTTCCCTTCCCTTTCAGAATCCAATTCAAACTTCTCACACTCTCTTACAAAGCCCTCACCCACTCCTCTCCCATCTACATCTCTGACCTTATCTCCCTTTACTCTCCCACCCGTCCTCTTCGCTCTGCTAATGCACGCCGACTCTCCTGTCTTCTGATTACTTCCTCCCACTCCTATCTCCAAGATTTTTCACGTGCTGCTCCCTTTCTCTGGAATTCTTTACCTCTCCCCTTCAGACTCTCCACCTCTCTACAAAACTTCAAACGGGCTCTTAAGACCCATTTCTTTACCAAACCTAGCCAAATCTCAACATAACCCTCTGTTCCACACTCTCTATGTACCCTATCTGTGTCATCCCTGTCTGTCTACCCCTCCCCTAAGAATGTAAGCTCTCACGAGTAGGGCCCTCTTCCCTCATATGCTTATACTTTTCTTGCTTTAATAATCCTCAACTGCCCAGATCCCACAGTTTTTTGACCACCTGGAACTTATCTCTGTTTACTGGTGTAGTTATGCTTAGTTGCCCTGTACTTGTCCTATATTGTATTCAACTGTAAGTCACTGTTTTCCTATTTTTTATGTGCATTTGTACTCTGTAATTGGGCGCTGCGGAACCCTTGTGGCGCCATATAAATAAAGGATAATAATAATATCAAATTATCCCCGTTAAAACATCTTGTCTGAAAAACGTCCGTTTCCGGACGCTTTTCGGACTTTTTTTTTTCCCCGATGTTTCGTGGATATTTTATTTTTTTTGTTTACAGGCTATCCAGTTGGATCGACTGTAAAAAATAAAAATAAAAATCTCCCGAAAACGGTGAACCCTATGTGTTTTCGTGTGAAACAGCCCCGTTTTCGGATGAAAACGGGGTTGTTTCTGGGGATTCCGCTTGGCTTGCCGCGGCACGCGCCGGCTTATCGGGGCTAATTAGCCCCCGGCGGGACCATTAGCCCCAGTAAAAAACCGGGGCTAAGTAAATATTCCCCTTAGTGTAAAGTCTGGTAATAAGGGTGTGCACTTGTCACCCTTGCTCTCATACATTGCCTGACCTGGCGTAATTACGTTGTGCGGCAGGGGAGTAAATGTCCTCTTTTTATTCAAATTTGGGGAGTGCCCCCTAGTTCATCTCCAAAATCATTGTGAGTCACTCAAAACCAGGCAATATGTTCCTTGTGCATATTGCATGGCAACATAGTTTTGTTCTGATGCATATTAGCTCCTAACCTATGTGAGGCCCAATACGAGCCCCTCCCAGTGCTCCCCTGCAGGCAGAGTAAATGGATAAGGGGTTGGCTCTATAGACTTACCATCTTGTTTAAGGTCCATGTCTGAATTTTGTCAACCTCCAAATCTTTTGACAGAATTTTTCACTGGCTGTTTACCTGGTTAAGCAGTTGTCGTCCGCTATCTTACTGCAAAGGCTACGAGGGAAAGGGATTCGCAACCCAGACCATTCCAGAGCGCTCAGTAAGAGATTTTTATTTACAGTGTAATTTGTGTATGAGTTTGACACATCTGTTTGCACTCACCAGATAAACACTTAAAAATGCAATTACATGAATAGTGAGGCTGGAAAAATAAACCATTTCAGCTTTTACATACTTATTAAATATACATTACTGCGCACAGAAATTTCATACATATGGCATACATTTGCAGTTCTAGTTTGTGAAACCCCTACACTTTGGAATCTTCTTTAGAAGAATAGAATTGTGACCTCAAATTGTGATTCTCTTATTCTAGTTAAAGAAAAACTCACAGCTGATCCAGACAGTGAAATTGCTACAACAAGTTTACGGGTTTCGCTCCTGTGTCCGGTAAATAGTTCATAATACAGAGTACTGTTAAGTAGTGGTTTTGACCTTTCAGTAAAATAGAAATGTGTTTGTACCGGTCCTGTCATTCATATATCTGTGTCACAAGCTTTGGTTGGTCACTTGTACCAGGCATGCTGCTTTGTTTTGGCTTCAGATGCTCATAGGTAGCAGATCTCAAATCTTAATCTATTCCCTACTGTAACCTAATACAGTAGATCCGGAAGCAAAGTGAGATTTTCTAATTATTTAGTGTAGGAGCCACTTTGTGTATGAGGTAGTCTCCGGGAAAATGGCTGACACAGAAGTAGGTTTACGCATTTGAAAACAACAACTCTGATGTTTGAGTGAGAGTGCAGGAGATTAAACACAAGACAAACACGTTTTAAGTATGTATACCCTCCCCTCTCACAGCCTAATCCTAACCACCATCCCGCGGTAATACCTCCCCACGGTGCTGAGATTCTGAACAGATCCCTTATGAACATGTGATGAACTAGAATTAATTTTATGGTGACAAAACTGGATGAAACCTTGTAACTTTCTTTATAAAGCAACTACTACTTTATTTTTAACTGATTGAGACAGGCTTTTGTTAGTCATCTTTTATCTTTTCTTCAACTTTCAGCTGGGAAAGATGCGTCTGACAATCCCTTGCCGAGCACTTACCTGCTCCCACCTGCAGTGCTTTGATGCTACACTCTACATCCAGATGAATGAGAAGAAACCCACATGGGTGTGTCCTGTGTGTGACAAGAAGGCCCCATATGAACACCTAATCATTGATGGGTGAGTATATTACTCGTGCTTGGACATGCAGTCATAGCTCTATTAATAACATCCCATGTTCCTTACACATGGGATGGTGGGTACCCCTCCCCTCCCACATTACTATCATACCTAGATCCCTCTTACATCTGTTATACAGACTGCATCTACATTACTTTGTATTAGATGTCAGGGGCGGATTGGTCCACCGGGGTACCATGCAATTCACCGGTGGGCCGGCCCTACCCCACTTCTGCTGGGCCGATGCACATAGTGCGCTGAGCCGGGGACTGCCGCTACAGCGATCTTAGCTCTCAGATTGGGCAATGGCTGCTGCTCACTAGAGGCGGCTTCTCCGAAAACGGCCATGGAAGCACCCACCTGTGAGCTGCTGCCAGCTTATGCTAAAATCAGTGGGGTTTAAATCCATCGGAGCAGTTATCAGAGGACATTTAACTTGTGGCATTTAGAGGTGTAATGTGGGCGGAGCGGGAGCTCTGGACTCCCTGATGTCCGCTCCTGCCGTGCCGATGCCAGATGCGCACCGTTCTGTGCACCATGAGAACTTGTGCTGCCTTTTGAAATAGTAAGGCAGTGTACAGCCTTTAACAGCAGTCAGCATTTGTTGTGTGCTGCACTGTGTATGTGTGGCTTTTGCCCCGCCCCTGCCTCTACACTTACTACAATCACTGAAGCTGCAGCATGGACACGGTCTGCAGATGTCTGATGTGGAGCCTTGGGGACTGCACTGGGAACGGCCAGTGGCAGTAGGAGAGGGGGTAGGTGATCAGAGACCAGTCTGCCCTATTTCTCCAGCCCACCCCTTACTACATCCTCTACCCCATGTCTGTCTGACTCCTCCTCCTTTTCCTCACCATGTCTCTATCACCCCGTCTCTGACCCCCCCCCCGGCTCTGTCTCCATTACACCTCTGTCTCTGACACCACCAACCCCCTCGTGTCTGTATCCATTATCCCTCTGTCTCTGACACCCACCCCGCCACGTGTCTGTCCCTATTACCCCTCTGACACCCCACCTGTGTCTGTCTCTAACACCTTCTTTCCCTCACCATGGCCTCCATTAATCAACATTAATTTTTAATTATGTTAATTAACATTACCGCCCGCCACGTTTTTTACGTGAATTCATTATTGAAGCTGCTGCCTAAAACACCCAGCAGCACTGATTGTCACATTCAGACAGTGCTGACAAATGAAGACAAAGCCGATTTTTTTCTCTTCATAGATTGGCGCATGCGCAGTGCATCTTCCTTTCTGCCACTGCATGCAGAACTTCAAGTTGTCTGTACCCCATTTCCAACACTGCCTAAGTCAGGCATGTCCAAACTGCGGCCCTCCAGCTGTTGTGAAACTACATATCCCAGCATGCCCTGACACAGTTTTGCTGTCAGAGAATGCTAAAGCTGTGTCAGGGCATGCTGGGATGTGTAGTTTCTCAACAGCTGGAGGGCCGCAGTTTGGACATGCCTGGCCTAAGTGATAAGACCAGGGATGGTTCTATCTCTTCGATCTGTCTTTATCTTCTGTCTGACTGTCCCTCCCTTCCGTCTGTATCTTTACTGTCCAGCTGTCTCTCCTCCCTCTGTCACTCTGCTCTCTGTATCTTTCTTCTTCCTGTCAGTCTCTTTGATCTCTGTCCACTCACATCATCTGTCTCTTTCTCCCATCTGCCTGTCCCTGCTAGTATTGTGTTTCTATTGGATATATGTAGGTATTGGAAGTTTCAGGGTACTCGGTCTGTCTGTGGGGGTACATACATTTATTTACGGTATTGTTTCCTTTGGATATATGTATTCATTGGAGGTTTTAGAGTACTCTTTTTTTGTGTATTCTACGTTCCTGGATGGTTACAGGTGGTTGGCTAATCAGACGTAAATGTAATGTAGTATGGGTGTGTTACTGGAGTAACACAGGCTGATAGTGATTGTGTGCAGAGACGCTGCATTGCTCACATTGGAGTCCATACTCAAACGGATGATCTGCACCTAGCATAGGGCTGGTGCAAGTTTCATGGTGTGACTGATGGTATCCTGCGATGCACAAAGCATGATTGCAGCATCTGTAGACATTGACAGTGGGTGTCTCAATCCTTGCATATTCAGATGCACATATGTACACCAGGGAAAGGCTTTGTGGCAGTGCAGCACTGCAATAAAATCGCAGATGTAACTGCAGCAAAAGGTGCAAGGAAGGAAGCAACTCAGTCCAACTCAGAATCAGGCCCGATGAGGAGTGATCCTGCCCCCCTTTTAAGACCCCACCCCCTCTACAGACCATGCCTCTATTAGGGCTGCTTCCAGAAATTTCCCAGGCTGGTTTTCCATTCCATTCCATTCCATTCCGCCCCTGCTAGATGTTTAACTTGACACCATGCCACCTGAAACCTTCAGTGCACAGAAAGTGGCCACATGTAATAGCACACCACGCCTGCACCCCCAAAGAGCCATGCTCTGCTTAATGCCACACCCCATAGCCTATGTTGTATTGTGTAACGTGACACGTTCCCTAACCTGCACTGTTATAAATCTATGCACTTTGCATTCCCCTGCCCTTTAAAGGATAATAATCCCCCAAAGTACAGTGCTGCGCAATATGTCAGTGCTTTATAAATAGATAATTGTCAGACTGAATGCACTACTTGCAGATATGCAGTTGGTATTCGATGTTCTGTTATTTTGGAAGGGTAAATGTAATGTAATTTCATGTTATCATGTTAACTTCTACACCTATTCCCAAGCATTTACATTTACTTGATACGTCTGTTACCTGCTGTGAAGTTCGTACTGGGTTTAAAGATTTAATAAAGGTCTTTATCCAGATGTGTATTATCTAATCCTAGTATTGAGCTATGGAGACCAGTGATTCACCTATGAGTATACATGGTCTATCACCTGTGTACGCCAGCTGTCTAGGAAAACTTTTTTTTACATAAGACTTTTCTGTTTTTGTTTATATAATAAGCCTTCTCTGTATTTTCTCGTTGTCTGCTGTTGGAAAAATGTTTTCGAGTAACTTGTATGTGCATGTCTTACCCTGCTCTCCTTATTAGTGTAACTGTACATATTCAGCATGGTATCCCTGTGTTTTTATGTATATAGTTCTCATTTTTTGGAGCTTGGGACACACTTTGCTTGTACAGATAATATTTGTAAATGCAAAATAATATGGGGAATGGTGTTCTTTCAGTATCTTTGAGTTGAAATGATGGCTGCGTTTGGTAAACATGATAAATACTTGGGTTGTGTCTCTGTACTAGTCTCTTCATGGAGATCCTAAAGTGCTGCACAGACTGTGATGAGATCCAGTTCAAAGAAGATGGCTCTTGGTCACCGATGCGGTCAAAGAAAGACGTGCAGGAAGTCCCGGCCTCGTATAATGGAGTGGACAGTGAGTACAGAGAAGTCATGCTAATTGTATGCTGCTTCCTCTGTGTAATAACATCTGGAAACTTGGCCAATACTGCTGTATGGGTGATGGTGTAAATAGTCAGTGTTGCGTGGTGACTGTTAGACATTTTACCCTTTTCTCTTACGTCCTAGAGGATGCTGGGGACTCTGTAAGGACAATGGGGTATAGACGGGCTCCGCAGGAGACATGGGCACTATAAAGAACTTTAGAATGGGTGTGCACTGGCTCCTCCCTCCATGCCCCTCCAGACCTCAGTTAGATCCTGTGCCCAGAGGAGACTGGGTGCATTGCAGGGGAGTTCTCCTGAGTTTCTCTGACGTCCTAGTGGATGCTGGGGACTCCGTAAGGACCATGGGGATATAGCGGCTCCGCAGGAGACAGGGCACAAAATAAAAGCTTAAGGATCAGGTGGTGTGCACTGGCTTCTCCCCCTATGACCCTCCTCCAAGCCTCAGTTAGATTTCTGTGCCCGGCCGAGCTGGATGCACACTAGGGGCTCTCCTGAGCTCCTAGAAAGAAAGTATAGTTTAGGTTTTTTATTTTACAGTGAGACCTGCTGGCAACAGGCTCACTGCAGCGAGGGACTAAGGGGAGAAGAAGCGAACCTACCTAAGTGGTGGTAGCTTGGGCTTCTTTGGCTACTGGACACCATTAGCTCCAGAGGGATCGCACACAGGACCCGACCTCGTCGTCCGTTCCCGGAGCCGCGCCGCCGTCCCCCTTACAGAGCCAGAAGCAAGAAGGTCCGGAAAATCGGCTGCTGAAGACTTCTGTCTTCTCCAAGGTAGCGCACAGCACTGCAGCTGTGCGCCATTGCTCCTCATGCACACCACACACTTCGGTCACTGATGGGTGCAGGGCGCTAGGGGGGGGGGGGGGGGGGGGCGCCCTGAGCAGCAATATTAACACCTTGGCTGGCAAAACTGACACCATATATAGCCCCAGAGGCTATATAGGTGTAAATTACCCCTGCCAGAATAACTCAAAAAGCGGGAGAAAGCCCGCCGAAAAAGGGGCGGAGCTATCTCCCTCAGCACACTGGCGCCATTTTCCCTCACAGCTCCGCTGGAAGGATCGCTCCCCCTGCAGTCCTGCACTACAGAAAGGGTAAAAAAGAGGGGGGGCACAAATTTAGGCGCAGTATAATATATATATATGCAGCTATAAGGGAAAACACTCTTTATAGGTGATATCCCTGTGGTATATAGCGCTCTGGTGTGTGCTGGCATACTCTCCCTCTGTCTCCCCAAAGGGCTTTGTGGGGTCCTGTCCTCTGTCAGAGCATTCCCTGTGTGTGTGCTGTGTGTCGGTACCGCTGTGTCGACATGTATGATGAGGAAAATGATGTGGAGGCAGAGCAAATGCCTGTAAATGTGTTGTCACCCCCTGTGGGGTCGACACCTGTGTGGATGGACTTATGGAAGGAATTACGTGACAGTGTCGGCTCCTTACATAAAAGGTTTGACGACATAGGGCAGCCGGCTACTCAGCTTGTGACTGTTCCAGCGTCTCAAATGTCATCAGGGGCTTTAAAACGCCCGCTACCTCAGATGGCAGACACAGATGTCGACACGGATACCGACTCCAGTGTCGACGACGATGAGACTAGTGTACCCTCCAATAGGTCCACCCGTTACATGATTGAGGCAATGAAAAATGTATTACACATTTCTGATAGTACCCCAGGTACCACAAAAAAGGGTATTATGTTCGGTGAGAAAAAACTACCAGTAGTTTTTCCTGCATCTGAGGAATTAAATGAGGTGTGTGAGGAAGCCTGGACTTCCCCCGATAAGAAATTGATAATTTCTAAACGGTTATTGGCAGCGTACCCTTTCCCGCCAGAGGATACGTCACGTTGGGAAACGTCCCCTAGGGTAGATAAAGCGCTTACACGTTTATCAAAACAGGTGGCACTACCGTCTCCGGATACGGCCGCCCTAAAGGATCCTGCTGATAGAAAGCAGGAGGCTACCCTAAAAGCTATATATACACACACGGGCATTATATTGCGACCAGCGATTGCATCAGCATGGATGTGCAGTGCTGCTGCTGCGTGGTCAGATTCCCTGTCGGATAATATTGATACCCTGGATAGGGACACTATTTTGCTGACAGTGGAGCATATAAAGGACGCTGTCTTATACATGCGTGATGCACAGAGGGATATTTGCCGGCTGGCATAAAAAATAAGCGCAATGTCCATTGCCGCCAGAAGGGGGTTATGGACTCGGCAGTGGTCAGGTGATGCCGATTCAAAAAGGCACATGGAAGTTTTGCCTTATAAGGGGGTGGAACTGTTTGGGGATGGTCTTTCAGACCTCGTTTCCACAGCTACGGCTGGGAAATCGACATTTTTGCCACAGGCTACCCCACAGAAAAAGAAGGCACCGTATTATCAAGTACAGTCCTTTCGGCCCCATAAACACAAGAGGGCGCGAGGCGCATCCTTTCTGCCGAGAGGCAAAGGTAGAGGGAAAAAGCTGCAGCATACAGCCAGTTCCCAAGAGCAAAAGTCCTCCCCCGCGTCCGGTAAGTCCACAGCATGACGCTGGGGCTTCACAGGCGGATCCGGGTACGGTGGGGGCCCGTCTTAGAAATATCAGCACACAGTGGGCTCTCTCACAGGTGGATCCCTGGGCCCTTCAAGTAGTATCTCAGGGGTACAGGCTGGAATTCGAGACGTCCCCCCCCCCCCCCTGCCGTTTTCTAAAATCTGCCTTACCAGCAACTCCCTCTGCCAGGGAGGCAGTGTTGGTGGCTATCCAAAAACTGTATTCACAGCAAGTGATTGTCAAGGTACCCCTCCTTCAGCAAGGGAAGGGTTACTATTCCACAATGTTTGTGGTACCGAAACCGGACGGTTCGGTGAGACACATCTTAAATTTAAAGTCCTTGAACACTTATATCAAAAGGTTCAAGATGGAATCGCTTGGGGCGGTTATTGCGAGCCTTGACGAGGGGGATTACATGGTCTCCCTGGACATCAAGGATGCGTACCTGCATGTCCCCATTTACCCTCCTCACCAGGAGTACCTCAGATTTGTGGTACAGGACTGTCACTATCAGTTCCAGACGCTGCCGTTCGGGTTATCCACGGCACCGAGGGTCTTTACCAAGGTAATGGCCGAAATGATGATACTCCTTCGCAAGAAGGGAGTTTTAATTATCCCGTACTTGGACGATCTCCTGATAAAGGCGAGGTCCAAGGAACAGTTGGTAGTGGGGGTAGCACTTTCTCGGGAAGTGCTACAACAGCACGGCTGGATTCTCAATATTCCAAAGTCACAGCTGGTCCCGACGACACGTCTTCTGTTCCTGGGAATGATTCTGGACACAGACCAGAAAAAAGTGTTTCTTCCAGTGGAAAAAGGCCGAGGAGTTGTCATCTCTAGTCAGAGACCTCCTAAAACCGGGACAGGTGTCGGTACATCAATGCACACGAGTCCTTGGAAAAATGGTTGCTTCGTACGAAGCGATTCCATTCGGAAGGTTCCACGCAAGGACTTTCCAGTGGGACCTGTTGGACAAATGGTCCGGGTCCCATCTCCAGATGCAACAGTGGATAACCCTGTCGGCAAGGACCAGGGTGTCGCTGCTGTGGTGGCTGCAGAGGGCTCATCTACTAGAGGGCCGCAGATTCGGAATACAGGACTGGGTCCTGGTGACCACGGATGCCAGCCTTCGGGGCTGGGGCGCAGTCACACAGGGAAGAAATTTCAAGGACTGTGGTCAAATCAGGAGATTTCGCTTCACATAAATATTCTAGAGCTAAGGGCCATTTACAATGCCCTAAGCCAAGCAAGGCCCCTGCTTCAGAACCAGCCGGTACTGATCCAATCAGACAACATCACGGCGGTCGCCCATGTAAACAGACAGGGCGGCACAAGAAGCAGGAGGGCAATGGCAGAAGCCACAAGGATTCTCCGATGGGCGGAAAATCATGTGTTAGCACTGACAGCAGTGTTCATTCCGGGAGTGGACAACTGGGAAGCAGACTTCCTCAGCAGGCACGACCTCCACCCGGGAGAATGGGGACTTCATCCAGAAGTCTTCCAAATGCTGGTAAACCGGTGGGAAAGACCACAGGTGGACATGATGGCAACCCGCCTCAACAAAAAGCTAAAAAGATATTGCGCCAGGTCAAGGGACCCTCAGGCGATCGCTGTGGACGCTCTAGTAACACCGTGGGTGTACCAGTCGGTTTATGTGTTTTCCTCCTCTGCCTCTCATTCCCAAGGTACTGAGAATAATACGAAGGCGAGGAGTGAAAACTATACTCGTGGTTCCGGATTGGCCAAGAAGAGCTTGGTACCCGGAACTTAAAGAGATGCTTTCAGAGGACCCTTGGCCTCTGCCGCTCAGACAGGACCTGCTGCAGCAGGGGCCCTGTCTGTTCCAAGACTTACCGCGGCTACGTTTGACGGCATGGCGGTTGAACACCGGATCCTGAAGGAAAAGGGCATTCCGGAGGAAGTCATCCCTACCCTGATCAATGCCAGGAAGAATGTCACCGTAAAACATTATCACCGCATTTGGCGGAAATATGTTGCTTGGTGTGAGGCCAGGAAGGCCCCAACGGAGGAATTTCACTGGGTCGATTCCTGCAAGCAGGGGTGATGTTGGGCCTCAAATTGGGGTCCATTAAGGTCCAGATTTCGGCCCTGTCGATTTTCTTCCAAAAAGAACTGGCTTCACTGCCTGAAGTTCAGACTTTTGTCAAAGGAGTTCTGCGTATTCAGCCTCCTTTTGTGCCCCCAGTGGCACCTTGGGATCTCAATGTGGTTTTGGTGTTCCTGAAATCACATTGGTTTGAACCACTTAAGACTGTGGATTTGAAAGATCTCACGTGGAAAGTGGTCATGCTGTTGGCTCTGGCTTCGGCCAGGCATGTGTCAGATTTGGCGGCTTTGTCCTATAAAAGCCCTTATCTGATTTTCCATATGGATAGGGCAGAGTTGAGGACTCGTCCTCAGTTTCTCCCGAAGGTGGTATCAGCGTTTCACTTGAACCAGCCTATTGTGGTGCCTGCGGCTACTAGGAACTTGGAGGATTCCACGTTACTAGACGTAGTCAGGGCCCTGAAAATTTATGTTTCCAGGATGGCTGGAGTCAGGAAAACTGACTCGCTGTTTATCCTGTATGCACCCAACAAACTGGGTGCTCCTGCTTCTAAGCAGACTATCGCGCGCTGGATTTGTAGCACTATTCAGATGGCACATTCTGCGGTGGGACTACCGCAGCCTAAATCTGTAAAAGCCCATTCCACAAGGAAGGTGGGCTCATCTTGGGCGGCTGCCCGAGGGGTCTCGGCTTTACAACTTTGCCGAGCTGCTACTTGGTCAGGGGCAAACACGTTTGCAAAATTCTACAAATTTGATACCCTGGCTGAGGAGGACCTGGAGTTCTCTCATTCGGTGTTGCAGAGTCGTCCGCACTCTCCCGCCCGTTTGGGAGCTTTGGTATAATCCCCATGGTCCTTACGGAGTCCCCAGCATCCACTAGGACGTCAGAGAAAATAAGAATTTACTCACTGGTAATTCTGTTTCTCGTAGTCCGTAGTGGATGCTGGGCGCCCATCCCAAGTGCGGATTGTCTGCAATACTTGTAAATAGTTATTGTTACACAAATCGGGTTGTTATTGCGAGCCATCTGTTCAGAGGCTCCGTTGTTATCATACTGTTAACCGGTGTTCCTATCACGAGTTATATGGTGTGATTGGTGTGGCTGGTATGAGTCTTACCCGGGATTCAAAACCCTTCCTTATTGTGTCAGCTCTTCCGGGCACAGTGTCCTAACTGAGGCTTGGAGGAGGGTCATAGGGGGAGGAGCCAGTGCACACCAGATAGACCTAAATCTTTCTTTAGATGTGCCCAGTCTCCTGCGGAGCCGTCTATTCCCCATGGTCCTTACGGAGTCCCCAGCATCCACTACGGACTACGAGAAATAGAATTACCGGTGAGTAAATTCTTATTTTCTCTGTAAAAAGAATTTTGTTAGCTTTTTTATTTTCAGGGAGCCCTGCTGGCAACAGGCTCCCTGCGTCGTGGGACGGAGGAGAGAGAAGCAAACCTACTTAAGTGATAGGCTCTGCTTCTTAGACTACTGGACACCCTTCGCTCCAGAGGGATCGGAACGCAGGTCTCACCCTAGCTGTTCGTCCCAGAGCCGCGCCGCCGTCCTCCTTGCAGAGCCGGAAGATAGAAGCCGGGTGAGTAGAAGAAGAAAGAAGACTTCAAAGGCGGCAGAAGACTTCTGATCTTCACTAAGGTAACGCGCACTGAGGTGCTCCCACACACACACAATACAGGGGGGGGGGGGGGGCGCCCTGGACAGCAATAAACCTCTTGGCAGGCATTATTAACGGTATATAAGGCTGAGGCATTAATATATACGATCCCCCACCAGTTTGTTGTATTTTTGAGCGGGACCGAAGGCCGCCACTGAGGGGGCGGAGCTTGATTCCACAGCACTAACCAGCGCCATTTTCTCCACAGCACGCTGCTGAGAAGCTGGCTCTCCGTACTCTCCCCTGCTGAACACGGTGACAGAGGGCTTTAAAAGAGTGGGGGGCACATATATTTGGCGCAGATGGTGTATATTTAACATATATAAAAAAGCGCTGTATATCTGGGAATTGTGTTTCCAGGGTCATTTGGCGCTGGGTGTGTGCTGGCATACTCTGTCTCTCCAAAGGGCCTTATTGGGGAACGGTCTCCAGATTAGAGATTTCCCAGAGTGTGTGGGGGTGTCGGTACGTGTGTGTCGGCATGTCTGAAGCGGAAGGCTCTTCTAGGGAGGAGGTGGAGCAAATGAGTGTGGTGTCTCCGTCGGCAACGCCAACACCTGATTGGTTGGATATGTGGAATGTTTTAAATGCAAATGTGAATTTATTACATAAAAGGTTGGACAAAGCGGAGTCCAGGGAAAATGCAGGGAGTCCATCCTTGCCTTTTACTATGTCACAAGGCCCTTCTGGGTCTCAGAAGCGCCCACTATCCCAAGTAGCAGACACTGATACCGACACGGATTCTGACTCCAGTGTCGACTACGATGATGCAAGGTTGCAGCCAAAGTTGGCAAAAAGTATTCATTATATGATTATTGCAATAAAAGATGTGTTGCATATCACAGATGACCCCTCGGTCCCAGACACGAGGGTCCACATGTTTAAAGAAAAGAAACCTGAGGTTACTTTCCCCCCTTCCCATGAGTTAAATGAGTTGTTTGAAAGGGCTTGGGAAACTCCAGACACGAAACTGCAGATTCCCAAAAGGATTCTTATGGCGTATCCTTTCCCGGCTAAGGACAGGATACAGTGGGAATCCTCCCCCAGGGTAGACAAAGCGTTAACGCGCTTATCCAAAAAGGTGGCGCTGCCGTCGCAATTTACCGCAGCCCTCAAGGATCCTGCTGATCGCAGGCAGGAGACTACCTTGAAGTCAATTTATACACATACTGGTACCTTGCTCAGACCGGCGATAGCGTCGGCTTGGGTTTGTATCGCAGTAGCAGCGTAGACAGATACCTTGTCTGCTGACATTGATACCCTGGATAAGGATACCATTTTACTGACCTTGGGTCATTTAAAGGATGCTGTCCTATATATGAGAGATGCTCAGAGAGACGTTGGCCTACTGGGTTCCAGAGCCAACGCCATGGCGATTTCTGCTAGGCGAGCACTGTGGACCCGCCAATGGACGGGTGATGCCAACTCAAAGAGGCATATGGAGGTTTTGCCTTACAAGGGTGAGTACTTATTTGGGGAAGGTCTCACGGACCTGGTTTCCACAGCAACTGCAGGTAAATCTGTTTTTTTACCTAATGTTTCCTCACAGCCAAAGAAAACGCCACATTATCAGATGCAGTCCTTTCGGTCGCATAAATCCAAAAGAGTACGGGAATCTTCCTTTCTCGCCAGAGGTAAGGGCAGAGGGAAAAAGCTGCCAGCTACAGCTAGTTCCCAGGAGCAGAAGTCCTCCCCCGCTTCTACTAAATCCACCGCATGACGCGGTGCTCCACTGAGGGAGTCCGCACCGGTGGGGGCACGTCTTCGACTTTTCAGCCACGTCCGGGTTCAATCACAGGTGGATCCCTGGGCAATAGAAATTGTTTTCCAGGGTTACAAGCTGGAATTCGAAGGTGTACCTCCTCGCCGGTTTTTCAAATCGGCCCTACCAGCTGCTTCCCCAGCGAGGGAGGTAGTTTTAAGTGCAATTCAAAAACTGTGTCTTCAACAAGTGGTGGTCAAAGTTCCCCTGCTTCAACAGGGGACGGGGTACTACTCAAACCTGTTTGTGGTCCCGAAACCGGACGGTTCGGTCAGACCCATTCTGAATTTAAAATCCTTAAACCTATACTTGAACAGGGTCAAATTCAAGATGGAATCGCTCAAAGCGGTCATCGCCAGCCTGGAAGAGGGGGATTATATGGTGTCTCTGGACATAAAGGATGCATACCTTCATGTCCCCATATATCCTCCTCATCAGGCGTTCCTGAGATTTGCTATACAGGATTGTCATTACCAATTTCAGACGTTGCCGTTTGGGCTTTCCACGGCCCGAGGGTTTTCACCAAGGTAATGGTGGAATTGATGGTACTCCTGCGCAGGCAAGGAGTCACAATTATCCCGTACTTGGACGATCTCCTGATAAAAGCGAGATCAAAGGAACCGTTGCAGAAAAACGTGTCGCTCTCCTTGAGAGTGCTGCAGCAACATGTCTGGATCCTAAATCTACCAAAGTCACAGTTGGTTCCAACAACTCGGCTGTCTTTCTTAGGCATGATTCTGGACACAGGACAAAAGGGTTTTTCTCCCGATGGAAAAAGCCCAGGAACTCCAGAACATGGTCAGAGACCTGTTAAAACCAAAAAGTGTCAGTTCATCAGTGCACTCGAGTACTGGGGAAAATGGTGGCGACCTACGAGGCCATCCCCTTTAGCAGGTTTCATGCAAGGACTTTTCAGTGGGACCTTCTGGACAAGTGGTCCGGGTCCCACCTTCAAATACATCAGAAAATAACCCTGTCCCCCAGGGCCAGGGTGTCTCTCCTGTGGTGGCTGCAGAGTGCTCACCTTCTAGAGGGTCGCAGGTTCGGCATTCAGGACTGGGTCCTGGTGACCACGGACGCGAGCCTCCGAGGATGGGGAGCAGTCACACAAGGCAGGAATTTTCAGGGACTGTGGTCAAGCCAGGAGGCTTGTCTACACATCAACATACTGGAATTAAGGGCCATATACAACGGCCTTCGACAAGCGGAGAATCTTCTTCGCGACCTACCGGTTCTGATTCAATCAGACAATGTCACAGCCGTGGCTCATGTAAACCGACAAGGAGCAGAGTGGCAATGGCGGAAGCCACCAGGATTCTGCGCTGGGCGGAAAGTCACGCTCTGTCAGCGGTATTCATTCCGGGAGTGGACAACTGGGAAGCAGACTTCCTCAGCAGACATGATCTCCATCCAGGAGAGTGGGGTCTTCATCAAGAAGTTTCTCTGACGTCCTAGTGGATGCTGGGAACTCCGTAAGGACCATGGGGAATAGCGGGCTCCGAAGGAGGCTGGGCACTCTAGAAAGATTTATGACTACCTGGTGTGCACTGGCTCCTCCCACTGACCCTCCTCCAAGCCTCAGTTAGATTTTGTGCCTGGCCGAGGTTGGATGCACACTAGGGGCTCTCCTGAGCCCTTAGAAAGAAAGTATAGAAATTAGGTTTTTTATTTTCAGTGAGACCTGCTGGCAACAGGCTCACTGCAGCGAGGGACTAAGGGGAGAAGAAGCGAACCTGCCTGCTTGCAGCCAGCTTGGGCTTCTTAGGCTACTGGACACCATTAGCTCCAGAGGGATCGACCGCAGGCCCAGCCTTGGTGTTCGGTCCCGGAGCCGCGCCGCCGTCCCACTTACAGAGCCAGAAGCAAGAAGAGGTCCGGAAAATCGGCGGCAGAAGACATCAGTCTTCACCAAGGTAGCGCACAGCACTGCAGCTGTGCGCCATTGCTCCTCACACACACTTCACACTCCGGTCACTGAGGGTGCAGGGCGCTTCACACTCCGGTCACTGAGGGTGCAGGGCGCTGGGGGGGGCGCCCTGAGAAGCAATAATAACACCTTGGCTGGCAAAAATACCACAATATATAGCCCCAGAGGCTATATATGTGGAAAATACCCCTGCCAGAATATAGGAAAAAGCGGGAGAATAGTCCCCGGAAAAGGGGCGGAGCTATCTCCTGCAGCACACTGGCGCCATTTTTCCCTCACAGCTCCGCTGGAAGGAAGCTCCCTGGCTCTCCCCTGCAGTCTACACTACAGAAAAGGGTAAAAAAGAGGGGGGGGGGGGGGGGGGGGGGCACTAAATTTAGGCGCAGTATACATTTATACAGCTATAGGGGACATAACTCAGTTAGTCCCTGCATTATATAGCGCTCTGGTGTGTGCTGGCATACTCTCACTCTGTCCCCCCAAAGGGCTTTTGTGGGTCCTGTCCTCTGTTGGAGCATTCCCTGTGTGTGTGCGGTGTGTCGGTACGGCTGTGTCGACATGTTTGATGAGGATAATGTTGTGGAGACGGAGCAGATGCCTTTAGAAGGGATGTCACCCCCTGCGGGGCAGACACCTGAGTGGATGAGCTTATGGAAAGAAATGAGTGCACGTATAGACTCCTTACATAAGAAATTTGACGACATGCCAAATGTGGGACAGCCGACTTCTCAGCTCGTGCCTGTCCAGGCGTCTCAAAGGTCATCAGGGGCTCTGAAACGCCCGCTACCTCAGACCGCAGACCCAGATGTCGATACTGACACCAGTGTCGACGACGATGAGTCTAACCTGATGCCCACTAAGGCCATTCACTGCATGATTGAGGCAATGAAAGAGGTGTTACACATTTCTGATATAACTACAGGTACCACTAAAAAGGGTATTATGTTTGGGGAGAAAAAACTACCCGTAGTTTCTCTGACGTCCTAGTGGATGCTGGGACTCCGTAAGGACCATGGGGATATAGCGGCTCCGCAGGAGACAGGGCACAAAATAAAAGCTTAAGGATCAGGTGGTGTGCACTGGCTCCTCCCCCTATGACCCTCCTCCAAGCCTCAGTTAGATTTTTGTGCCCGGCCGAGAAGGGTGCAATCTAGGTGGCTCTCCTGAGCTGCTTAGAATAAAAGTTTAGTTAGGTTTTTTTTATTTTCAGTGAGTCCTGCTGGCAACAGGCTCACTGCATCGTGGGACTAAGGGGAGAAGAAACGGACTCACCTGAGTGCAGAGTGGATCGGGTTTCTTAGGCTACTGGACACTAGCTCCAGAGGGACGATCACAGGTTCAGCCTGGATGGGTCACCGGAGCCGCGCCGCCGTCCCCCTTACAGAGCCAGAAGAGACGAAGAGGTCCGGTGAAATCGGCGGCAGAAGACATCCTGTCTTCAGACTAAGGTAGCGCACAGCACCGCAGCTGTGCGCCATTGCTCTCAGCACACTTCACACTCCGGTCACTGAGGGTGCAGGGCGCTGGGGGGGGGAGCGCCCTGAGACGCAATATAACAGAATACCTTAGGTGGCAAAACAGAATACATCACATATAGCTCCTGGGCTATATGGATGTATTTTAATCCCCTGCCATTTTACACAAAAAAGCGGGAGATAAGGACGTCGTGAAGGGGCGGAGCCTATCTCCTCAGCACACAAGCGCCATTTTCCCTCACAGCTCCGCTGGAAGGACGGCTCCCTGACTCTCCCCTGCAGTCCTGCTTCAGAATCAGGGTAAAAAAGAGAAGGGGGGGCATTGTTGGCAGCAAATAACAATAATTAACAGCAGCTATAAGGGAATAACACTTATATAAGGTTATCCCTGTATATATATATATAGCGCTGGGTGTGTGCTGGCAGACTCTCCCTCTGTCTCTCCAAAGGGCTAAGTGGGGTCCTGTCCTCTATCAGAGCATTCCCGGTGTGTGTGTGCTGTGTGTCGGTACGCGTGTGTCGACATGTATGAGGAGGAAAATTATGTGGAGGCGGAGCAGTTGCCTGCGTTGGTGATGTCACCCCCTAGGGAGTCGACACCTGACTGGATGATTGTATTTAAACAATTAAGTGATAATGTCAGCAATTTGCAAAAAACTGTTGACGACATGAGACAGCCGGCAAATCAGTTAGTGCCTGTCCAGGCGTCTCCGACACAGTCAGGGGCGCTAAAACGCCCGTTACCTCAGTGGGTCGACACAGACCCTGACACAGATACTGAGTCTAGTGTCGACGGTGACGAGACAAACGTAATGTCCAGTAGGGCCACACGTTACATGATCACGGCAATGAAAGAGGCATTGAACCTTTCTGACAATACAAGTACCACAAAGAAGGGTATTATGTGGGGTGAGAAAAAACTACCAATATTTTTTCCTGAGTCAGAGGAAATAAATGAGGTGTGTGAAAAAGCGTGGGTTTCTCCCGATAAAAAACAGCTAATTTCTAAAAAATTATTAGCATTATATCCTTTCCCGCCAGAGGTTAGGGCGCGTTGGGAAACACCCCCTAGGGTAGATAAGGCGCTCACACGTTTATCTAAACAAGTAGCGTTACCGTCTCCTGATACGGCTACCCTCAAAGAACCAGCTGATAGAAGGCTGGAAAATATCCTAAAAAGTATATACACACATACTGGTGTTATACTGCGACCAGCAATCGCCTCAGCCTGGATGTGCAGTGCTGGAGTCGCATGGTCGGATTCCCTGACTGAGAATATTGATACCCTGGATAGGGACAATATTTTGTTAACTATAGAACATTTAAAGGATGCATTATTATATATGCGTGATGCACAGAGGGATATTTGCACCCTGGCATCAAGAGTAAGTGCTATGTCCATCTCTGCCAGAAGAGCGTTGTGGACGCGACAGTGGTCAGGGGATGCGGATTCCAAACGGCACATGGAAGTATTGCCGTATAAAGGGGAGGAGTTATTTGGGGCTGGTCTATCGGACCTGGTGGCCACGGCAACGGCTGGAAAATCCACCTTTTTACCCCAGGTCACTCCACATCAGCAGAAAAAGACACCGTCTTTTCAATCTCAGTCCTTTCGTTCCCATAAGTACAAGCGAGCAAAAGGCCACTCCTTTCTGCCCCGGGGCAGAGGAAGAGGAAAAAGACTGCACCATGCAGCCGCTTCCCAAGAGCAGAAGCCCTCCCCTGCTTCTGCCAAGTCTTCAGCATGACGCTGGGGCTTTACAAGCAGACTCAGATATGGTGGGGGCCCGTCTCAAAAATTTCAACGCGCAGTGGGCTCACTCGCAAGTGGATCCCTGGATTCTACAGGTAGTATCGCAGGGGTACAAACTGGAATTCGAGGCGTTTCCCCCTCATCGTTTCCTGAAGTCTGCTTTACCAAAGTCTCCCTCCGACAGGGAGGCAGTTCTAGAAGCCATTCACAAGCTGTATTCCCAGCAGGTGATAATCAAGGTACCCCTCCTGCATCAAGGAAAGGGGTATTATTCCACGCTGTTTGTGGTACCGAAGCCGGATGGCTCGGTGAGACCAATTTTAAATCTGAAATCCTTGAACACTTACATAAAAAGGTTCAAATTCAAGATGGAGTCACTCAGAGCAGTGATAGCGAACCTGGAAGAAGGGGACTATATGGTGTCTCTGGACATCAAAGATGCTTATCTCCACGTCCCGATATACCCTTCTCACCAAGGGTACCTCAGGTTTGTAGTACAAAACTGTCATTATCAGTTTCAGACGCTGCCGTTTGGATTGTCCACGGCACCTGGGGTCTTTACCAAGGTAATGGCCGAAATGATTCTTCTACGAAGAAAAGGCATTTCAATTATCCCTTACTTGGACGATCTCCTGATAAGGGCAAGATCCAGGGAACAGTTAGAAGTCGGAGTAGCACTATCTCAGGTAGTGTTACGTCAGCACGGGTGGATTCTAAATATTCCAAAATCGCAGCTGATTCCAACGACACGTCTACTGTTCCTAGGAATGATTCTGGACACAGTCCAGAAGGTGTTTCTCCCGGAGGAGAAGGCCAGGGAGTTATCCGAGCTAGTCAGGAACCTCCTAAAACCAGGACAGGTCTCAGTGCATCAGTGCACGAGGGTCCTGGGGAAAATGGTGGCTTCTTACGAAGCGATTCCATTCGGAAGATTCCATGCAAGAACATTTCAGTGGGATCTACTGGACAAATGGTCCGGATCGCATCTGCAGATGCATCAGCGGATAACCCTGTCGCCAAGGACAAGGGTGTCTCTCCTGTGGTGGCTGCAGAGTGCTCATCTACTAGAGGGCCGCAGATTTGGCATTCAGGATTGGATCCTGGTAACCACGGATGCCAGCCTGAGAGGCTGGGGAGCAGTCACACAGGGAAGGAATTTCCAGGGCCTGTGGTCAAGCTTGGAAACGTCTCTTCATATAAACATTCTGGAACTAAGGGCCATGTACAATGCCCTAAGTCAAGCAAAACCTCTGCTTCAGGGTCAGGCGGTGTTGATCCAATCGGACAACATCACGTCAGTCGCCCACGTAAACAGACAGGGCGGCACGAGAAGCAGGAGGGCAATGGCAGAAGCTGCAAGGATTCTTCGCTGGGCGGAAAATCATGTGATAGCACTGTCAGCAGTATTCATTCCGGGAGTGGACAACTGGGAAGCAGACTTCCTCAGCAGACACGACCTTCACCCGGGAGAGTGGGGACTTCACCCAGAAGTCTTCCACCTGATTGTAAACCGTTGGGAAAAACCAAAGGTGGACATGATGGCGTCACGTCTAAACAAAAAACTGGACAGATATTGCGCCAGGTCAAGGGACCCTCAGGCAATAGCAGTGGACGCTCTGGTAACGCCGTGGGTGTACCAGTCAGTGTATGTGTTCCCTCCTCTGCCTCTCATACCAAAAGTACTGAGAATCATAAGGAGGAGAGGAGTAAGAACTATACTCGTGGTTCCGGATTGGCCAAGACGGACTTGGTACCCGGAACTTCAAGAGATGCTCACGGACGAACCGTGGCCTCTACCTCTAAGAAAGGACCTGCTACTGCAGGGGCCTTGTCTGTTCCAAGACTTACCGCGGCTGCGTTTGACGGCATGGCGGTTGAACGCCGGATCCTGAGGGAAAAAGGCATTCCAGAAGAAGTCATCCCTACTCTGGTCAAAGCCAGGATGGACGTAACCGGAAAACATTATCACCGCATTTGGCGTAAATATGTTGCGTGGTGTGAGGCCAAGAAGGCCCCTACAGAGGAATTTCAACTGGGTCGTTTCCTTCATTTCCTGCAAACAGGACTGTCTATGGGCCTAAAATTAGGGTCCATTAAGGTTCAAATTTCGGCCCTGTCGATTTTCTTCCAGAAAGAACTGGCTTCAGTACCTGAAGTTCAGACATTTGTAAAAGGGGTGCTGCACATACAGCCTCCTTTTGTGCCTCCAGTGGCACCTTGGGATCTCAATGTGGTGTTGAGTTTTCTAAAGTCACATTGGTTTGAACCACTTTCCACTGTGGACTTAAAATATCTCACATGGAAGGTGTCGATGCTGTTAGCCTTGGCTTCAGCCAGGCGTGTGTCAGAATTGGCGGCTTTATCATATAAAAGCCCTTACTTGATATTTCATTCTGACAGGGCGGAATTGAGGACTCGTCCTCAATTTCTACCTAAGGTGGTTTCTGCATTTCACATGAACCAACCTATTGTGGTACCTGCGGCTACCAGGGACTTAGAGGACTCTAAGTTGCTTGACGTTGTCAGGGCCTTGAAAATATATGTTTCCAGGACGGCTGGAGTCAGAAAATCTGACTCGCTGTTTATCCTGTATGCACCCAACAAGCTGGGTGCTCCTGCTTCTAAGCAGACGATTGCTCGTTGGATTTGTAGTACAATTCAGCTTGCACATTCTGTGGCAGGATTGCCACAGCCAAAATCAGTAAAAGCCCATTCCACAAGGAAGGTGGGCTCATCTTGGGCGGCTGCCCGAGGGGTCTCGGCTTTACAACTTTGCCGAGCAGCTACTTGGTCAGGGGCAAACACGTTTGCTAAATTCTACAAATTTGATACCCTGGCTGAGGAGGACCTGGAGTTCTCTCATTCGGTGCTGCAGAGTCATCCGCACTCTCCCGCCCGTTTGGGAGCTTTGGTATAATCCCCATGGTCCTTACGGAGTCCCAGCATCCACTAGGACGTCAGAGAAAATAAGATTTTACTTACCGATAAATCTATTTCTCGTAGTCCGTAGTGGATGCTGGGCGCCCATCCCTAGTGCGGATTGTCTGCAATACTTGTATATAGTTATTGTTACAAAAATTCGGGTTATTATTGTTGTGAGCCATCTTTTCAGAGGCTCCTTTGCGTTTATCATACTGTTAACTGGGTTCAGATCACAAGTTGTACGGTGTGATTGGTGTGGCTGGTATGAGTCTTACCCGGGATTCAATATCCTTCCTTATTATGTACGCTCGTCCGGGCACAGTATCCTAACTGAGGCTTGGAGGAGGGTCATAGGGGGAGGAGCCAGTGCACACCACCTGATCCTTAAGCTTTTATTTTGTGCCCTGTCTCCTGCGGAGCCGCTATATCCCCATGGTCCTTACGGAGTCCCAGCATCCACTACGGACTACGAGAAATAGATTTATCGGTAAGTAAAATCTTATTTTTTCCCCCATCAGATGAATTAAATGAAGTGTGTGAAGAAGCGTGGGCTTTCCCTGATAAAAAATTGGTAATTCCTAGGAAGGTACTAATGGCGTTCCCTTTCCCGCCAGAGGATAGGTCACGTTGGGAAACACCTCCTAGGGTGGATAAAGCGCTCACACGTTTGTCTGAAAAGGTGGCACTACCGTCTCCGGATACGGCCGCCCTCAAGGAACCTGCTGATAGAAAGCAGGAGGCGATCCTGAAGTCTGTATATACACACTCAGGCATTATACTTAGACCAGCTATTGCGTCAGCATGGATGTGCAGTGCTGCCGCCGCGTGGTCAGATAAACTGTCAGAAAATATTGACACACTAGACAGAGACACGATCCTGCTAACCATAGACCATATCAAAGACTCAGTCTTATATATGAGAGATGCACAGAGGGAAATCTGCCGGCTGGCATCTAAAGTAAGTGCATTGTCCATTTCTGCTAGGAGAGGCTTATGGACTCGCCAGTGGACAGGAGATGCAGATTCTAAAAGGCACATGGAAGTTTTGCCTTATAAGGGTGAGGAATTATTTGGGGATGGTCTCTCGGACCTAGTTTCCACAGCAACGTCTGGGAAGTCAGCATTTTTACCCCATGTCCCCTCACAGCCTAAGAAGGCGCCGTTTTATCAGGTTCAGTCCTTTCGGACCCAGAAAAACAAGCGTGGAAAAGGCGGGTCTTTTCTGTCCAGAGGCAGAGGTAGGGGAAAAAGGCTGCAACAAACAGCAGGTTCCCAGGAGCAAAAGTCCTCCCCCGCTTCTTCTTCCAAGTCCGCCGCATGACGGTGGGGCTCCACAGGCGGAGCCAGGTACGGTGGGGGGCCGCCTCAAGAATTTCAGCGATCAGTGGGCTCGCTCACAGGTGGATCCCTGGATCCTTCAAATAGTATCTCAGGGGTACAAACTGGAATTCGAGGCGTCTCCACCCCACCGGTTCCTAAAATCTGCCTTGCCGATTGCTCCCTCAGACAGGGAGGCGGTGCTAGCGGCAATTCACAAGCTGTATTCCCAGCAGGTGATAATCAAGGTACCCCTACTTCAACAAGGCCGGGGTTACTATTCCACACTATTTGTGGTGCCGAAACCGGACGGTTCGGTGAGACCCATTTTAAATTTGAAATCCTTGAACACATACATAAAAAAATTCAAGTTCAAGATGGAATCGCTCAGGGCGGTTATTGCAAGCCTGGACGAGGGGGATTACATGGTATCCCTGGACATCAAGGATGCTTACTTGCATGTCCCCATTTACCATCCTCACCAGGAGTGCCTCAGATTTGTGGTACAGGATTGCCATTACCAATTCCAGACGCTGCCGTTTGGACTGTCCACGGCACCGAGGGTATTTACCAAGGTTATGGCGGAAATGATGATACTCCTTCGAAAAAAGGGAGTTTTAATTATCCCGTACTTGGACGATCTCCTAATAAAGGCGAGATCCAAGTAACAGTTGTTGGTGGGAGTAGCACTATCTCAGGAAGTGCTGCACCAGCACGGCTGGATTCTGAATATCCCAAAGTCACAGCTGGTTCCGACGACACGGCTACTGTTCCTGGGTATGATCCTGGATACAGTCCAGAAAAAAGTGTTTCTCCCGGAGGAGAAAGCCAGGGAGTTGTCATCTCTAGTCAGAGACCTCCTGAAACCAAAACAGGTATCGGTGCATCACTGCACGCGGGTCCTGGGAAAGATGGTAGCTTCTTACGAAGCAATTCCCTTCGGCAGGTTCCATGCCAGAATCTTTCAGTGGGACCTATTGGACAAATGGTCCGGATCGCATCTTCAGATGCATCGCTTAATAACCCTGTCTCCAAGAACCAGGGTGTCTCTACTGTGGTGGCTGCAGAGTGCACATCTTCTGGAGGGCCGCAGGTTCGGCATACAGGACTGGGTCCTGGTGACCACGGATGCCAGCCTTCGAGGCTGGGGGGCAGTCACACGGGGAAGAAACTTCCAAGGACTATGGTCGAGTCAGGAGACTTCCCTTCACATAAATATTCTGGAACTAAGGGCCATTTACAATGCCCTAAGTCAAGCAAAATCCCTGCTCCTACACCAGCCGGTGCTGATCCAGTCAGACAACATCACGGCAGTCGCCCATGTAAATCGACAGGGAGGCACAAGAAGCAGGATGGCAATGGCAGAAGCCACAAGAATTCTCCGATGGGCGGAGAATCCTGTACTAGCACTGTCAGCAGTGTTCATTCCGGGAGTGGACAACTGGGAAGCAGACTTCCTCAGCAGACACGACCTCCACCCGGGAGAGTGGGGACTTCATCCAGAAGTCTTCCAGATGCTGGTAAACCGTTGGGAAAAACCACAGGTGGACATGATGGCGTCCCGCCTCAACAAAAAGTTAAAAAGATATTGCGCCAGGTCAAGGGACCCTCAGGCGATAGCTGTGGACGCTCTAGTGACACCGTGGGTGTACCAGTCGGTTTATGTGTTCCCTCCTCTGCCTCTCATACCAAAGGTATTGAGAATAATAAGAAAGCGAGGAGTAAACACAATTCTCGTGGTTCCGGATTGGCCAAGACGAGCGTGGTACCCGGAACTTCAAGAGATAATCTCAGAGGACCCGTGGCCTCTGCCGCTCAGACAGGACCTGCTACAGCAGGGGCCCTGTCTGTTCCAAGACTTACCGCGGCTGCGTTTGACGGCATGGCGGTTGAACGCCGGATCCTGAAGGAAAAGGGTATTCCGGAAGAAGTCATTCCTACGCTTATTAAATCCAGTAAAGATGTTACGGCAAAGCATTATCACCGCATATGGCGGAAATATGTTGCATGGTGCGAGGCCAAAAAGGCCCCAACAGAGGAATTTCAACTAGGTCGATTTCTGCATTTCCTGCAAGCAGGAGTGAATATGGGCCTAAAACTAGGCTCCATTAAAGTACAGATCTCGGCTCTGTCGATTTTCTTTCAAAAAGAACTAGCTTCAGTACCTGAAGTTCAGACATTTGTGAAAGGAGTGCTGCATATTCAGCCCCCGTTTGTGCCTCCTGTGGCAGCTTGGGATCTCAACGTGGTGTTGAGTTTCTTAAAATCACATTGGTTTGAGCCACTAAAAACCGTGGATCTAAAATATCTCACGTGGAAAGTGGTCATGTTATTGGCCTTGGCTTCACCCAGGCGAGTGTCAGAATTGGCGGCTTTATCATGTAAAAGCCCTTATCTGATTTTCCATATGGATAGGGCAGAATTGAGGACTCGTCCCCAGTTTCTCCCTAAGGTGGTGTCAGCGTTTCACCTGAACCAGCCTATTGTGGTGCCTGTGGCTACTAGGGATTTGGAGGACTCCAAGTTGCTAGACGTTGTCAGGGCCCTGAAAATATGTTTCCAGGACGGCTGGAGTCAGAAAATCTGACTCGCTGTTTATCCTGTATGCACCCAACAAGCTGGGTGCTCCTGCTTCTAAGCAGACTATTGCTCGCTGGATTTGTAGTACAATTCAGCTTGCACATTCTGTGGCAGGCCTGCCACAGCCAAAATCTGTAAATGCCCATTCCACAAGGAAGGTGGGCTCATCTTGGGCGGCTGCCCGAGGGGTCTCGGCTTTACAACTTTGCCGAGCAGCTACTTGGTCAGGGGCAAACACGTTTGCAAAATTCTACAAATTTGATACCCTGGCTGAGGAGGACCTGGAGTTCTCTCATTCGGTGCTGCAGAGTCATCCGCACTCTCCCGCCCGTTTGGGAGCTTTGGTATAATCCCCATGGTCCTTACGGAGTTCCCAGCATCCACTAGGACGTCAGAGAAAATAAGAATTTACTCACCGGTAATTCTATTTCTCGTAGTCCGTAGTGGATGCTGGGCGCCCATCCCAAGTGCGGATTGTCTGCAATACTTGTAAATAGTTATTGCTAACTAAAGGGTTATTGTTGAGCCATCTGTTGAGAGGCTCAGTTGTTTTCATACTGTCAAACTGGATATAGTATCACGAGTTGTACGGTGTGATTGGTGTGGCTGGTATGAGTCTTACCCGGGATTCAAAATCCTTCCTTATTGTGTCAGCTCGTCCGGGCACAGTGTCCTAACTGAGGCTTGGAGGAGGGTCATAGTGGGAGGAGCCAGTGCACACCAGGTAGTCATAAATCTTTCTAGAGTGCCCAGCCTACTTCGGAGCCCGCTATTCCCCATGGTCCTTACGGAGTTCCCAGCATCCACTACGGACTACGAGAAATAGAATTACCGGTGAGTAAATTCTTATTTTTTGCAGAAATAACAAGTCTTTGGGGACGTCCTCAAATGATGGCGTCACGCCTCAACAAGAAGCTTCCGAGGTATTGTGCCAGGTCAAGGGACCCTCAGGCAGTAGCAGTGGACGCCCTGGTGACACTGTGGGTGTTTCAGTCGGTCTATGTGTTTCCTCCTCTTCCTCTCATCTCAAAAATATTGAGAATCATAAGACGAAAAGGAGTACAGATAATTCTCATTGTTCCAGATTGGCCTCGAAGGGCCTGTTATCCGGATCTGCAGGAAATGCTCACAGAAGATCCGTGGCCTCTTCCTCTCAGAGAGGACCTGTTGCAACAGGGGCCCTGTCTGTTCCAAGACTAACCGCGGCTGCGTTTGACGGCATGGCGGTTTAACGCCAGATCCTAGCTGGGAAGGGCATTCCTGACGAGGTCATCCCTACTCTAATAAAGGCTAGGAAGGAGGTGACAGCGAAACATTATCACCGTATCTGGAGGAAGTATGTCTCTTGGTGTGAAACCAAGAATGCTACTCCGGAAGATTTCCATCTGGGCCGTTTTCTTCACTTCCTACAGACTGGAGTTAATATGGGCCTAAAATTAGGCTCCATTAAAGTTCAGATTTCGGCCCTATCCATTTTCTTTCAGAAGGAATTGGCTTCTCTACCAGAAGCCCAGACTTTTGTGAAGGGAGTGGAGTGCTGCATATCCAGCCTCCTTTTGTGCCTCCAGTGGCACCATGAGACTTTAACGTGGTGTTACAATTCCTTAAGTCTCCCTGGTTTGAGCCTCTTCAATCCGTGGAATTAAAGTATCTCACTTGGAAGGTGGTCATGTTGTTGGCTTTGCCATCGGCAAGGCGAGTGTCTGAGTTGGCGGCTTTGTCTCACAAAAGCCCCTATCTGATTTTCCATGTGGATAGAGCTGAGTTGCGGACTCGTTCTCAATTTTTGCCTAAGGTGGTTTCCTCTTTTCATATGAACCAACCTATTGTGGTGCCTGTGGCTGCGCGGGACTTGGAGGACTCCGAGTCCCTTGATGTGGTCAGGGCATTGAAAATTTATGTAGCCAGAACGGCTCGGGTTAGGAAAACAGAGGCACTGTTTATCCTGTATGCAGCCAACAAGGTTGGCGCTCCTGCTTCTAAGCAGACTATTGCTCGCTGGATCTGTAACACGATTCAGCAGGCTCATTCTACGGCTGGATTGCCGTTACCAAATTCGGTAAAGGCCCATTCCACTAGGAAGGTGGGCTCTTCTTGGGCGACTGCCCGAGGCGTCTCGGCATTGCAGCTTTGCCGAGCGGCGACTTGGTCGGGGTCAAACACTTTTGCCAAATTCTACAAGTTTGATGCCTTGGCTGAGGAGGACCTCATGTTTGCTCAATCGGTGCTGCAGAGTCATCCGCACTCTCCCGCCCGGTCTGGAGCTTTGGTATAATCCCCATGGTCCTTACGGAGTCCCCAGCATCCTCTAGGACGTAAGAGAAAATAAGATTTTAAACCTACCGGTAAATCTTTTTCTCCTAGTCCGTAGAGGATGCTGGGCGCCCGTCCCAGTGCGGACAACTTTCTGCATGACTTGTATATAGTTATTGCTTGCATAAGGGTTATGTTACAGTTTTGATCGGTCTTTAACTGATGCTGTTTGTTTCATACTGTTGACTGGTTTGTATATTCCAGGTTATACGGTGTGGTTGGTGTGGGCTGGTATGAATCTTGCCCTTGGATTTACAAAATCCTTTCCTCATACTGTCAGTCTCCTCTGGGCACAGTTTCTCTAACTGAGGGTCTGGAGGAGGGGCATGGAGGGAGGAGCCAGTGCACACCCATTCTAAAGTTCTTTATAGTGCCCATGTCTCCTGCGGAGCCCGTCTATACCCCATGGTCCTTACGGAGTCCCCAGCATCCTCTACGGACTAGGAGAAAGATTTACCGGTAGGTTTAAAATCATATTTTACTTGAGAATGATCAGAAATTATCTGCTTTAGTTATAACGGACTGTTATTTGCTTTCCCCTTTCATATCTATGTCCTGATCTAAGATCATGCATTATTTTCTTAAGTTCTTTAATAAATGTCCCTCATGAGTTTGGGATTAGTAATCATTACTGAGCACTTTGCGTGAGATGCACCTTTTGTTGTCTTTCTGTTGTGTTCTTCTTTTTGATATGTGTATACTGTTGTAGGTGGGTGTATCAGCAGCACAATTGAGCACCAGGTTTCCTCTCACCACCAATCTAGTAAAAGTAGGAAGGTAGAGGTGATTGACCTGACGATAGACAGCTCTTCAGATGAGGAGGAGGAAGAGCCATGTGCGAAGAGGAGCTGCCCATCTATAACGCCTGCCTCGCCGCTCAGCAACAAGGGGTGAGTTTCTATGCCATGTTCACACTGGTCACAAGTAAAATTACAGGAATTTGCATCCATGAAAATACAATTGGACTTGTGAAGTCTCCGTGTTTTCTGAGGTGATGGACAGAATAAAATTAACAATCTGTAACTCCATAAATGTAGTATGACGTGAGTGATCGGGAGGGTGAGGGGAAACCTAAAAGCAAAAACGATGCGTTCAGTGTCTGAGACTGTGAGTAGGGATCATATCACAAGGGCAGATAACTAATGTTAAATGGTCAAAAGTATACCGTTAACATGTAACTGAATGCAGTGGGGTTGATCACTTATGATTAATACATTGTAGGTTGCAATCTGGTGTACGCTCACTCTGGTGCTCTTCTGCAATGTACAGTAATGGCTGCGTCTAATGTCTGACATACACAGACTTGACATACTATGTGCTTGTTTCTCCAGCATGCTGTCTCTCCAGCACCAGGCCTCTCCTATATCTCGGACACCAAGTTTGCCAGCTGTGGACTCCACATACATCAACACACCTCTAATGCAGGACTACCGGCATCCCTTCCATATGACACCCATGCCATATGACCTGCAAGGTAGGACTCCTTTAAGCAAAGTTCTGTAGGTTATTCATCTTTGGTGTCTGAGGCGCACACAACCTCAAACTACATTGAAAGGCTACAGTCTGTCTTCTAAAATGTAAGGAAGATAAATCTTTGCAGAAAGGAGACTGCATGAAAGTGAAGTGTCCATTTCCCTCTACCTTACTGTAAAAAAATAAATTACGAAAACCTTAAAACTAGATGTTTAGGCTTTCTCATAACACATGAGCACTGTGCTAGGAGACTGTTGCAGGAGTTGAATGGAAATTTAGTTTGATATCCTCTCGGTCATGTCCTCTCTCCTAAGGTACAATGTGGAGTGTAACATTTTCCAGCTATGTACTGATAGAAATGCTAGTTGATCTATAAAATGTTACTGCTATCCATAAAGACTTGTTTTTTGGGGGAGTGTTATATATATTTTATATTGTGTGTGTAAATATCATCTATATCACACATGGAAAAATACACACATACATATACAAAAACTTACACTGGCTTCTGGAGCTTGCCTTCAAAGGATGCTGCAGGAAGTCATTGCACAAGGGCACACTTTTCAAAAAAAACTGCAAGCCATTTGAGATGGGGCCAAGCCAATGTGATGTGGTGCTATGAGCATCATGTTATATTTGCTCTGCATGAATGGATTGATATTGGGATCCAGCTCCCAAATTGGAGCTTTGAGTGGTCTTGACTTTGGTCCTCCTGGACTTTTAATGTACACCTGGCTTGTAAAGAGTGTTGATACTCAGAAACCACCTTTAAGGTCCTCAGCACAGTTAAACCTAAAATAAAACCACCCATCACTTTTTGACAGTCACCTGGGTTTTGAGTACACTTGATCTTTTCAAACCTCCATTGAAATATAATTAAAAGATCACAAATTATTTATTGGGCTAGTAATTTGGTATACAGGTTTGTTTACTGTTTTTGTTTTTTTCATCAATCACTTTAGATCCTTATGTCCAAAAGTGGAGTATACCTTTTAACTGTCTTTGGCAGATCAATGGTCGCATGCAGGATAACCAAGGAATTTCTTTAGACCCTGCATTAACTCCCAGGAGCAGTACCCAAATAAACACAAATGTGCCCCTCCACCCCACCACCCACACGTTTTTTTTAAATATTATTATTATTATTATTATTATTCCTTTAAATGAGATAGAATGAAAATTTCCTCTTGGAGTTTTGCTTTTAGTTGGGTGGAACAGTGTGTCTTCACTGGTTAGACCACTGTAAGTAACTGCTTTTACCACAGTTGTCAATAGATGGATGGATAGATAGATATTATAATATTTTTGTAGCAAACAATAAATAGGTGCCCGGGTGCCATCCAGAGGTAACCATAACCCAAGACACAGTACAGCAGCGGCGGCACTCACGGGACAATCGGACAGTAAATAAACGGACACAGAGGCCTCCCTCACGATCAACGTTTCAGTAAGTTTATACCTTCGTCAGGATCCTGACGAAGATATAAACTTACCGAAACATTGATCATGAGGGAGGCCTCTGTGTCCGTTTATTTACTGTCTGATTCAGTCCCGTGACGACTGCTGCTGTACTGTGTGTATGTATATCATTTATTTATTTTTTCTTCACCACCACATCATTCACCTGACACTAGACAAATAGATATTTAATTTAACCTTTAGTTTCCATTCCTTGACCATCCTCAGTAATGTGGAAATGGAGAGAGGACTTTGGAACCTGCTGTTAAAGGTTGTAGTGGTTGTCAAAAAGTAGTCTTTTGTTTAGGACAGTTTTTCCAGAGTAACATAAAAAAAAACATTGATTTTCAGGAGCTTAATGTCTTATTCCATCTTCTAGGTCACCCTCTAAATTAACAATCTCTTTTTTCACCAGGGCTGGATTTCTTTCCATTTCTGTCTGGAGACAACCAGGTGCGTTGTGTTTTTTAAAATGTTTGTCAATTTGTCCCTGACTTTTTCATTTTGAGCTTCCTAAGATTCTCACTTGCATCTTCTGATTTTTCTCTCCTTAGCATTACAACACCTCCCTACTGGCGGCCGCAGCAGCTGCCGCCTCTGAGGAGCCAGATCTGCTTCATTCTTCACGTTTCTTCCCTTACACCACTTCTCAAATCTTCCTGGACCAGCTAAGTGCAGGCGCAAGTGCCAGTCTCCCGGCAACTAATGGAAGCAACAGCGGCAGTAACAGCAGTTTAGTCTCCTCGAACAGCCTCCGTGAGAGCCACAGTGCAGCTAGCCGAGGGCCAGCAGACAGCTCTTCTCTTTACGGCATAATCCCAGATGTTATTTCTTTGGACTGAACCACAGATGAGCACACTTGGGTTTTGAACCCCACCTGTTGTCTGATTCCTCTATTTTATTCTATTTTTTTTTCTTTTTTAAAGGAAATGTTTAACAAAAGACAAAGACATGTACAGAGAACAGAACTATATTTTCAGTTTTACTTTTGTATATAAACCGAAAACTTTACTCCTCCCCTTCCCCAACAGAAACTGAGACATGGACCCACATTGTCCCCTGTATTTTCCTTTTCGTTTCCAACGGAATCCTGGAGACTGACTCTTGTTCTGGAGACCTCCTGCCCCACAAATGGGTTCCACCCCTCTTTAGATCAGACGCAGTATTGGTTTGATTGTCCTTGTACTGGCTGGGTGCTTACATCAATCTTTCTCAAACATTCTTCATTCCTGAACCTAAGCTGGAGTGATTACTTGTTTAGTTTCATTTCTGCACTTTTACCATGTATTTATTGGATTCTGTGGAAGTCTCGAGCAGTACAAATGAGAATCCTAACATGGCCCTTCTTCGCTGCAGTGTTGTAAGGGGCTTCAGATGGGCTAAATGCATCATATTGGTGTTTACTGCCAAATTTATTATTTCATAACAAAGCACTTCTGTACCCATCAGCACTGGAAGATATTCCTTGGTTACCATTGGTTCTTGTCTAATCTGAGAGATCCATGCATAAAGAAATTGGGATTTTGATGACAGATCAAATGCTCTTCCTTTGTAGGCTCAGCTACCCCTTGCTACGTGTATTTCTAAATGGTATGTCACAGAGGCTTAGTAGTTCTGCACAGACATTGGTAACTACTCTAATACCACCAATAGTTTAATAGTGGTTGTCACTCTGCACGCTTGTGTATTTGTTTTTTGTTACAGGTTGATAGATTCTTTAATGCAGGGGTATGCGATCACTCACTGGCAAGAAAGGAATGGTCTGTGGTGATGCAGACATCTGTTCCCCCAGCTATCGCCCAAAAAAATCAAGCAAATTGTCCCTTTTCTGTATTGTATGATGCCCATAGTTGTCCTTGTTGTAATGCAAACCACATGGAGCCTGTGCATTTAGTTATACTGCCGTTTTTGTTTTGTTTTTTTTGTTTTTTTTAACGTTTGTCACATAAAGGGGATGACTGCACTATGTGGAGTTTCAAATATTTGGTCTCCCCTGTTACTTTTCTGAGTATGGTCTAAGATTGCAGTTTTAATTGGACATTAAATATGACAAATGCAGTGTTACCAATATTATTGGTAGGCAGATATATTTAAGTAGCTCATTTTCGATATTGGCCATTTGCTGAAGACGGGTACTATGGGTTTGAATTTCATTCCGAGTGACGTGTGCGAACTACAACGTGTTCCTTTTCCCTCTGATCCCCATAAAGGGGGGGCAGAAAAAGCACTGTTGCTCTACCATTATTCCAAGTGGCATGCGCAGCTGCTCATCATTCAGAATGGTGTTGTCCCCCAGGTAGGAGGTTGATGCTGTTCTCCTTTGGTGTAGTGCAGAAGCCGGTGTCCCTGCGCCTGGTTTGAGTTTCTTGTTTTATTCCATTTGGGTTCAACTACTGAGTTGTTTACCTTTTTGTTGGATAACTGGATCCAATATATTCACTTCACAGGTAAGGTTTACTTCACAACACGGCCTGTCAGAAGTTTAAGGTCTAAACTTGCTCGGCAGTGACTTGGCTAGTGATGCCACAGGAAGCAGAACGGCCATGCTATACACAGGTTTGTTTTAGATCGCTTGTTCCTGCTATGCTCCCACACACTTCTCTATTTTACAGAGCTGCAGTGTAAAGCTAGAGTAAGACTTGCATTTTAAATTAGGCATTTTAAGAAAATTTGTATAATATATTTCTTTGGGGACTGTTAATAATCCCAGCAAAAGTAAAATGTGCTTACAGGTGTGTCCAATTACATCTAGCTTCCTGGGTACGTTAAACAGCCCTTCCAGTCACGTCATGTGGCATGATTCTGTAGCGCTGGACGCCTTTTTGTGCAGCTTTTTTCCATTAAAATGTGGTATTTTTTTGTTTGCACTGCTATGTGAATAGGACACAGAAGCAGTCTAGACTGATTAAAATGATAAGCGGCATGCCTAAAGCCTGTGTGCAACCGTGGCACTATCTTCATATGAAATGGTATGCTACAGTGTTTTCCCAGTAAGTACTGTAACGTATTATTTTGTCTGCAGATACAGGCGCAGACGTGCACAGAATATAGGCATGCCGCATATTTTAATCAGCATAAGCTGCTGGGCGTCCTAGTTGCATAGTGATGCGAATAAGATGCGTGGAGTTGCACAGAACCTGCAGCTCACTCATGCCAGGCATCTCCTGCTGCGTGGCATATAGAGGCAAGATGTATGAGGACGTATCTGTATGCCGCACTTTAGTATTGCAACATGTGGTTATATTGTCAAATTGACCCTTACCCAGCATTATCTTAAATTGGAAAAGAATAAAATTCAAACCAGTCAGAACTTTTCCGCACCTGCCCTCCAACTGTGTGGGAAAGCCAGAGGTATGAATATTTTTCATAAAAGGTAGCGTGGTTTATTTTACATTTTTTGTTTTCCATTTCAGTGTTTTGGACAGAAAAGAATGCTGTAATTTTAACTTATCTTTGCCAGGCGCCATGATACCATGCCCTTCAACAATCCGTTTTTATTTTTTCCTATCTCCCAGATTATTCGGATTTGTATCACTATAGTCAAAATGTAACAGCTCATTACACTTTTGTTATTGAAAAAATATTGGGTGATATTAAATAGTTTTGCGCCCTGGATCTCCCATCTAAAGTTATGGGGAATTGCGGGGCGCAATGTAATTGTTTGGCGTTTTTTTTTTTTCACGCTCAACCATAAAGGTCTGGTTTAGCCGCATAAGGTGGTTAAACCCGACCAAAGTGCTGGGTGTGATTGCGAAAAGTGCCTTTTGGCCACCCAAAGAGGACACCGGGGGGGGGGGGGGGGGCGCCGCCATCTAGAGGCAGCCAGAGGACAACATTTTTTCTTTAATCACGCCCATTAATTTATAGTGCAAGTGACTGCAAAGTTTAGGATTCTACATATATTTCTATTATATGTGAAATACACTTAGTAAAGATGGTTACAGTTGCATTAGAAGAAAATGTTGGTTTTCCATTCGCTGCATTTTAGCCAATATAAACATAATTTATTGCTTATTGTGACAACAATGAATTTTAGTGTAAGGTATTCGAGAGAAAAGCTTAGAGGGACATGTGCTTGTCCTGGTAAGGTCTAAAAAAGTAAAGTTATCACTTTATTTCTGAGTTTGAAATCTGCAAAGCTACGGGGCTTAAGCGGTCATTGCCGCAGAGGGATTTGCAGAATCCCTTACCACAAAAGTGAGATATGTAGCCTATAGGCTACTAGAGCTAATGACATCAAAAGATGGATCTTGTTGAATCTGGCAATATCATGTGCTGTTTTAAACATAGAGGGACTAAAGCAGATGTTGGCGACATCTGATGCAGTATCCTATTAATACATAATGGGAGGGTACTTTTAAAAAAATTATTTAATAAATAGGTCCTTGTTTATTTTTTAATTAGAGTATCACTTGTAAGACTATCATGGTGTGTCCTAGTGACCTTGACAGACATGTCAAAAAATTCAGGCTTCCTCTGCTTCCCTCTAGTGGCAGATGGAAGGTTTTGCAGAACCAAATAGTGAGGCATTCACACCATCATATTCCTGTGATTTTTCTAAAACCCAATACAGATTAGAAGCTTTAAATCCATATTACCATGTGCATAATTTTGTTTTGTCCATGGATTGTTCACAAACGCAGGAAGTGTAGAGATAAAACTGAGGCTCTGACCATACTAACATTCAGATACGGAAATGTTATACATTTCGGTTTAGCTACAGTCCTGAGTTTTGTCTTATGTGACCTGCTATTTATTCGGCATAATTAATTAAAACCCAGAGGTAAATAATAATTATTGATTTCCAGCCAAATGAAGATCTTTGTTGGGAACATTCAGTGCTTTGTAGCAGATCTAGAAGGCAATGTGCTGTTTGTGACTTTCTTTGTAATGTTTAAGCATCTTTTGCTAGCATTAGGGATCTCGTCCAGCTCATCAATACACTGAGGTGGTTTAAGCAGAAGAGTGGGCAGGAGATGATGTATATAACACCAGAACTTGTCGCTGGTTTCCATGAACTGAACCTGTAACTCATTGCCTTAAAAATGTGTTCATATGGCATGCCAGACCAGCTGAAAGGCTTTTAAACCTGTATTATAGGCCAATGTCAGTTTGTATAAAGTACCGAGTGAAAATATTTATTACTTGCATTGGAAAAATTGTTTACCTATTGAATGTTATCTGTTTCTGTAGAAGTCTTTAGATGTAATAAAAAAAGCATTCTGTTGTCGTCTTGTTGGATATTGCAATTGATGTGAACCTACCTACAACCTGTTCGTTCTTTGGGTGTTTTAAAGCTGTTTTATAGGTTGGTTATGACTGTTTTTAATTCTGAAATCTCAATCAGGCTGGAAACTTATTTTCAAAAAGAATCCCCTTTTTCTAGCATATGGTCTGCATTTCATGTGGCCACAGCTTGTCTTGACATAGAAGTACTGCATGCTTACAGTGCTGCAGATTTGTGGGGTTCTTGTTATCGAAGTTAAATAGTAAATGGGTTTGATCTGATTACCTTCCCGGTATATAGTGCCCCCGTTGGGATCCTGGCGACTATTGTGACAGCCGGGATCCCGATGAGAGGTATGCTAAGTGAATAATAAATATTTAAATATAGAGAGGTTATTGGATACTTCCTCTCCCCCCCCCCCCCCCCCCTCCCCCCAAAAAAAAAAAAAACCCTGAAACACAGCCGTTATGGAAAGATTTCCATATAACACCTAAATGCTGCTTTCAAGGGAATGCAGCTCATACACCAGCAAAGCTTTGTCCATTATTATCTGCTAGACCTCTTGTCACCACTGTAATAGGATCCCTGAGCAGATCTGGGGTATTGGGTTTTTAGATAGTGACCAGGAAACTTTGTTTCTGTTCCTTCAGTATATTACATGTATATTGATGTGCACTTCTTTTGCTAGACCTATTGTTTGAGGAACCATCTTTCTTTTAAAATGTGTAGATCATATTTTATCCTACCTTTTCATTGACACTGCATCTCTGTGGGAATATAGGAAATAACATTCCAGGGTTTCAAACTTATACCCCTTTCACACCGCAGCTATAACCCGGTAAATTGCCATTTTCTCTAACGTCCTAAGTGGATGCTGGGACTCCGTAAGGACCATGGGGAATAGCGGCTCCGCAGGAGACAGGGCACAAAATAAAAGCTTGAGATATCAGGTGGTGTGCACTGGCTCCTCCCCCTATGACCCTCCTCCAAGCCAGTTAGATTTTTGTGCCCGGCCGAGAAGGGTGCAAACTAGGTAGCTCTCCAGAGCTGCTTAGAATAAAAGTTTAGTTAGGTTTTTTTTATTTTCAGTGAGTCCTGCTGGCAACAGGCTCACTGCATCGTGGGACTAAGGGGAGAAGAAGCGAACTCACCTGAGTGCAGAGTGGATTGGGCTTCTTAGGCTACTGGACGTTAGCTCCAGAGGGACGATCACAGGTTCAGCCTGGATGGGTCACCGGAGCCGCGCCGCCGTCCCCCTTACAGAGCCAGAAGAGACGAAGGTCCGGTGAAAGCGGCGGCAGAAGACATCCTGTCTTCAAGACTAAGGTAGCGCACAGCACCGCAGCTGTGCGCCATTGCTCTCAGCACACTTCACACTCCGGTCACTGAGGGTGCAGGGCGCTGGGGGGGAGCGCCCTGAGACGCAATATAACACACATATACCTTAGCTGGCAAAAGGAATACATCACATATAGCTCCAGGGCTATATGGATGTATTTTTTCCCCTGCCATTTTACACAAAAAAGCGGGAGTTAAGGACGTCGTGAAGGGGCGGGGCCTATCTCCTCAGCACACTGGCGCCATTATTCCCTCACAGCTCCGCTGGAAGGACGGCTCCCTGATTCTCCCCTGCAGTACTGCATCTGATTCAGGGTAAAAAAGAGAAGGGGGGTCATTTTGGCAGCAAATAACTAGATTAACAGCAGCTATAAGGGATTAACACTTATATAAGGTTATCCCTGTATATATATATATATATATATATATATATATATATAGCGCTGGGTGTGTGCTGGCAGACTCTCCCTCTGTCTCTCCAAAGGGCTAAGTGGGGTCCTGTCCTCTATCAGAGCATTCCCGGTGTGTGTGCTGTGTGTCGGTACGCGTGTGTCGACATGTATGAGGAGGAAAATGAGGTGGAGGCGGAGCAGTTGCCTGTGTTAGTGATGTCACCCCCTAGGGAGTCGACACCTGACTGGATGATTGTGTTTAAGCAATTAAGTGATAATGTCAGCAATTTACAAAAAACTGTTGACGACATGAGAAAGCCGGCAAATCAATTAGTGCCTGTTCAGGCGTCTCAGACACCCTCAGGGGCCCTAAAACGGCCGCTACCTCAGTGGGTCGACACGGATACAGATACTGAATCTAGTGTCGACGGTGACGAGACAAACGTAATGTCCAGTAGGGCCACACGTTACATGATCACGGCAATGAAAGAGGCATTGAACCTTTCTGACACTACAAATACCTCAAAGGCGGGTATTATGTGGGGTGTGAAAAAACTGCCAATAGTTTTTCCTGAGTCTGAGGAAATAAATGAGGTGTGTGATGATAAAGCGTGGGTTTCCCCCGATAAAAAACAGCTAATTTCTAATAAGTTATTAGCACTATACCCTTTCCCGCCAGAGCTTAGGGCACGGTGGGAAACACCCCCTAGGGTAGATAAGGCGCTCACACGTTTATCTAAACAAGTAGCGTTACCGTCCCCTGATACGGCCACCCTCAAAGAACCAGCTGATAGGAGGCTGGAAAATATCCTGAAAAGTATATACACACATACTGGTGTTATACTGCGACCAGCAATCGCATCAGCCTGGATGTGCAGTGCTGGAGTCGCATGGGCGGATTCCCTGACTGAGAATATTGATACCCTGGATAGGGACAATATTCTGTTAACTATAGAACATTTAAAGGATGCATTGCTATATATGCGTGATGCGCAGAGGGATATTTGTACCCTGGCATCAAGAGTAAGCGCAATGTCCATCTCTGCCAGAAGAGCATTATGGACCAGACAGTGGTCAGGGGACGCAGATTCCAAACGGCACATGGAAGTATTGCCGTATAAGGGGGAGGAGTTATTTGGGGCTTGTCTAACAGACCTGGTGGCCACGGCAAACAAGCAGACTCGGACACGGTGGGGGCCCGTCTCAAGTATTTCAACGCGCAGTGGGCTCACTCGCAAGTGGATCCCTGGATTCTACAGGTAGTATCACAGGGGTACAAACTGGAATTCGAGGCGTTTCCTCCTCATCGGTTCCTGAAGTCTGCTTTACCAAAGTCTCCCTCCGACAGGGAGGCAGTTCTGGAAGCCATTCACAAGCTGTACTCCCAGCAGGTGATAATCAAGGTACCCCTCTTACAACAGGGGAAGGGGTATTATTCCACACTATTTGTGGTACCGAAGCCGGACGGCTCGGTGAGACCAATATTAAATCTAAAATCTTTGAACACTTACATAAAAAGGTTCAAATTCAAGATGGAGTCACTCAGAGCGGTGATAGCGAACCTGGAAGAGGGGGACTATATGGTGTCGCTGGACATCAAGGATGCTTATCTCCACGTCCCAATATATCCTTCTCACCAAGGGTACCTCAGGTTTGTAGTACAAAACTGTCATCAGTTTCAGACGCTGCCGTTTGGATTGTCCACGGCGCCTCGGGTCTTTACCAAGGTAATGGCCGAAATGATGATTCTTCTACGAAGAAAAGGCATCTTAATTATCCCTTACTTGGACGATCTCCTGATAAGGGCAAGGAACAGTTAGAAGTCGGAGTGGCACTATCTCAGGTAGTGCTAAGTCAGCACGGATGGATTCTAAATATTCCAAAATCGCAGCTGATTCCAACGACACGTCTACTGTTCTTAGGAATGATTCTGGACACAGTCCAGAAGAAGGTGTTTCTCCCGGAGGAGAAGGCCAGGGAGTTATCCGAGCTAGTCAGGAACCTCCTAAAACCAGGACAGGTCTCAGTGCATCAGTGCACAAGGGTCCTGGGAAAAATGGTGGCTTCTTACGAAGCGATTCCATTCGGAAGATTCCATGCAAGAACTTTTCAGTGGGATCTACTGGGAAAATGGTCCGGATCGCATCTTCAGATGCATCAACGGATAACCCTGTCGCCAAGGACAAGGGTGTCTCTCCTGTGGTGGCTTCAGAGGGCTCATCTACTAGAGGGCCGCAGATTTGGCATTCAGGATTGGATCCTGGTAACCACGGATGCCAGCCTGAGAGGCTGGGGAGCAGTCACACAGGGAAGGAATTTCCAGGGCTTGTGGTCAAGCATGGAAACATCTCTTCATATAAACATTCTAGAACTAAGGGCCATTTACAATGCCTTAATTCAAGCAAAACCTCTGCTTCAGGGTCAGGCGGTGTTGATCCAGTCGGACAACATCACGTCAGTCGCCCACATAAACAGACAGGGCGGCACGAGAAGCAGGAGGGCAATGGCAGAAACTGCAAGGATTCTTCGCTGGGCGGAAAATCATGTGATAGCACTGTCAGCAGTGTTCATTCCGGGAGTGGACAACTGGGAAGCAGACTTCCTCAGCAGACACGACCTTCACCCGGGAGAGTGGGGACTTCACCCAGAAGTCTTCCACCAAATTGTAAACTGTTGGGAAAGACCAAAGGTGGACATGATGGCGTCACGTCTAAACAAAAAACTGGACAGATATTGCGCCAGGTCAAGGGACCCTCAGGCAATAGCAGTGGACGCTCTGGTAACGCCGTGGGTGTACCAGTCAGTGTATGTATTCCCTCCTCTGCCCCTCATACCGAAAGTATTGAGAATCATAAGAAGGAGAGGAGTAAGAACTATACTCGTGGTTCCGGATTGGCCAAGAAGGTCTTGGTACCCGGAACTTCAAGAGATGCTCACGGACGAACCGTGGCCTCTACCTCTAAGACAGGACCTGCTACTGCAGGGGCCTTGTCTGTTCCAAGACTTACCGCGGCTGCGTTTGACGGCATGGCGGTTGAACGCCGGATCCTGAAGGACAAGGGCATTCCAGAAGAAGTCATCCCTACTCTGGTAAAAGCCAGAAAGGAAGTAACCGCAAAACATTATCACCGCATTTGGCGTAAATATGTTGCGTGGTGTGAGGCCAAGAAGGCCCCTACACAGGAATTTCAACTGGGTCGTTTCTTGCATTTCCTGCAAACAGGACTGTCTATGGGCCTAAAATTAGGGTCCATTAAGGTTCAAATTTCGGCCCTGTCGATATTCTTCCAGAAAGAACTGGTTTCAGTACCTGAAGTTCAGACATTTGTGAAAGGGGTGCTGCACATACAGCCTCCTTTTGTGCCTCCAGTGGCACCTTGGGATCTCAATGTTGTGTTGAGATTTCTAAAATCACACTGGTTTGAACCATTGTCTACGGTAGATTTAAAATATCTCACGTGGAAGGTGTCGATGCTGTTGGCCTTGGCTTCAGCTAGGCGTGTGTCAGAATTGGCGGCTTTATCATGTAAAAGCCCTTACCTAAATTTTCATTCTGACAGGGCGGAATTGAGGACTCGTCCTCAATTTCTACCTAAGGTGGTTTCTGCATTTCACATGAACCAACCTATTGTGGTACCTGCGGCTACTAGGGACTTAGAGGACTCTAAGTTGCTGGACGTTGTCAGGGCCTTGAAAATATGTTTCCAGGACGGCTGGAGTCAGGAAAACTGACTCGCTGTTTATCCTGTATGCACCCAACAAGCTGGGTGCTCCTGCTTCAAAGCAGACGATTGCTCGTTGGATTTGTAGTACAATTCAGCTTGCACATTCCGTGGCAGGATTGCCACAGCCAAAATCAGTAAAAGCCCATTCCACAAGGAAAGTGGGCTCATCTTGGGCGGCTGCCCGAGGGGTCTCGGCTTTACAACTTTGCCGAGCAGCTACTTGGTCAGGGGCAAACACGTTTGCCAAATTCTACAAATTTGATACCCTGGCTGAGGAGGACCTGGAGTTCTCTCATTCGGTGCTGCAGAGTCATCCGCACTCTCCCGCCCGTTTGGGAGCTTTGGTATAATACCCATGGTCCTTACGGAGTCCCAGCATCCACTTAGGACGTTAGAGAAAATAAGATTTTACTTACCGATAAATCTATTTCTCGTAGTCCGTAGTGGATGCTGGGCGCCCATCCCTAGTGCGGATTGTCTGCAATACTTGTATATAGTTATTGTTACAAAAAATTCGGGTTATTATTGTTGAGCCATCCTTTCAGAGGCTCCTTTAAATTTATCATACTGTTAACTGGGTTCAGATCACGAGTTGTACGGTGTGATTGGTGTGGCTGGTATGAGTCTTACCCGGGATTCAATATCCTTCCTTATTATGTACGCTCGTCCGGGCACAGTATCCTAACTGGCTTGGAGGAGGGTCATAGGGGGAGGAGCCAGTGCACACCACCTGATATCTCAAGCTTTTATTTTGTGCCCTGTCTCCTGCGGAGCCGCTATTCCCCATGGTCCTTACGGAGTCCCAGCATCCACTACGGACTACGAGAAATAGATTTATCGGTAAGTAAAATCTTTTATTTTCCAAACCACAGAAGGTGATAGGCTGTCTCCATGTGTGATGTCACCAGGCAGAAGCAGGAAATAAACTGGAGGAAACATATGAGAGTGAAGAAGCATTTTATTATACAGAGTACAGTTTAAAATGGCAAATTGGAGTGAGTGATGAGGAGGTTAAGGAGCTGCTTAGGATGAGAGGGGATGTAGAAATTGCTAGACAAATCACTGGGACAGTGAAGGATGCAGTAATCTACAAAAAAAATGGTAAAATGCTTGAAGCTGCTGGGTTCCATCGTACGACTAGCCAAATTATTAATAATGCGTGGGCCAGAAAAGTCCATTTAAAATGACAACCACTGTTTTCTATGGGAGAAATGGGTTCAATGTGAAGGGTACCAAAACTGTAATGAAACAGTAATATACCAGTTACAACATGCGATGTGAAGGAGGTTTAACTGCTCAGACCCGTTTTAAGAACCGTTTAAAGAACAGTTACAAAAGCAGGGTTTGCGATGTGAAAGCGGTATTAGATCTTTTATTAAAAAGCAGTTAATTATACAAAGTAGAAAGCAATAAGGGTATAGTGTCTCCTTTCATTCAGATTTCTCTTGTATAACCTTTTTTTTTTTTCCGTAGTTTTAACTATTACTAATGTGCATTTTCCTTTTTATATAGCATCACAATGGTACTGCAGTACCTAAAGAAGTACATACACGAATGAGCATACAAGAAAACAGTGAATTACCTGACGAGGCAAAATAAGTACATGGTTTATAGTGGTCATAGCACTAATAACCAGCATGGTTGCAGAAACCAATGGTTAGGTGTCATTGAAGGGAGCATGGAGTAAATCAGTTGTTCCCAAACTCAGCCCTCAATGACCCCAGCAGGTTTTGTTTTTTCCAGGTCACAACAGGTGCACAGGTGTAGTCATTAATCACTGACACCTTTTAAATGATCCACAGGTGGAGCTAATTATTTCATTGTGATTCTGTGAGGAAACCTTGAAATTGTGAACTGATGGGGGTCCTTGAGGACTGAGTTTGGGAACAACTGGCGTAGATGATGGTATTAGTAGGGAAGACTAAGCATTTGAGGGAAGAAGCCCTGTTCATGAGAGCTTACATTGTAAGTGTGACAGATGGGGTAGACGGTGAGCAAGGGCCAGTGGATTAGAGAGAGGGTTTGTTAAAGAAGTGGGTGTAGAGAAGTAGACAGCCTGCTAGGGAAAGAATAATAGTGGTAGGGAGCACAATGGCCAAAATTTGAAGGCGGAAGTGGGAGGAAGTAATCTGTTGTATCATGAGGGGTGGAAGTAGTGAAGGAAGATGAAGTCGGATGTAAATGGTACAGGAATGGGTGACTGCTTTGGAAGTGAGTGTGAGAAGCTTGAATAAGGTTCTGAAGGGGATGAGGAGCTGGACAGCGGCATGGAGGAGAGGTGAATGGCAGGGAGGCCAGATAGGAGGTTAAAGTAGTCCAATCTGGAGAGGACCAGTGAATGGCTGATTTTTTTATTTTATTTTTTGGTTAATCGCAGCTGTGGTGAGAGCGGGTCTGATCCTGGAGATATTATTGAGATGGAAATGGCAGGACTTCGACAGCTACTGACTGGTTTGAAGGTGAGGAGTAGAGAATAACGCTAAGGGGAATGTAGTGGAGGCATGAGAGTAGACAGAAAGAATGGTCAGAGAGGTAGGGGGACAGCCAGGCGAGGATACAGACTAAGTGAGTGAAGAGTGGCCCTTGGAATTTGCAGCAAGGAGGTAATTGCTTACTTTCGTGATGGCAATTTCAGTGGAGAGGACGGAAGCCAGATTGAAATGGATCAAGCAGGGACTGTGAGGCAAGAAAGGCAGTATGGCGGCTGTAAACAATGCACTTGAGTTTGGAGGCAAAAAGGAGATGGGAAGGTAGTTGGAGAGTGTGAAGATCAAGGGTAGGTTTGTTTTTTTTTCTTTTTAAGAATGTTCATGACAAGGGCATGTTTTTATGCAGAATGGACAATGCCTGATGCGAGGGTAGGAGACTGTATTCATAGGCTTGTGCAGAACATTTTATTAGGGGGTGCACCGTCGGAGGGGTGTGTTTAGCACCGCCTATTGGCACTCAAAGCAATATAAATCACATACCACAAGGGACGTGGCCACTGCAAATGTGAGCGAGTCAACATGGCCCACCACCTGTTTCTCATCACTCTGGGAGCAGTCATTTCCATTCCATATGCACCGTACTTAAATTATATGGTGGTTTTTCACAACGGGAACCTCCGACGAAATGTCCTCCCTTGGCAGACAGCATCTTCTATCAGTAATCACTGTTCATGTAGGAAATTACATGGTCCAGAAGATGCTTTTTTGTGTAGGAATATAACAAAGATCATCATAATGTCACAGAGGTTCAACCAGACTCATGTCACCACCTACCCCCTGTGTCTCTCAGCCACACCATCTCCCTGTGTCTCTCAGCCACACCATCTCCTCCCTGCGTCTCTCAGCCACACCATCTCCTCCCTGCATTGTCTTTCACTTCCACCATCATCCCCTCCCAGTGTTGTCTCTCATCCACATTCATCTCCCACCTGTGTCTCCCTGTCACGCTTCTCTTCCAATCTGCCTTACTTTGTGTGTCTGTCTCCCTCTTCACTCTGTGCCTCTCAGCCTCCCACTCTGCCCCCTGTGTCTATTAGCCTTCACCTCTCCATTTTGTGTCTAGTGCCCCTTACACATATGCCCCCAGCGATACCAGATACACACATTGCCCCAGCGGTGCTCACCCTCTGCTGCCGCCAATTCCCATCTGATGCTGTGGGGAGGAGAGCGCAGCGCGCATCTCTCCTGTGCCTCACCTTGCTCACTGTGTCCGTGGCTGTCAGCCAATCAAAGCTCACGGGCCGCTAACCAATCAAGAGCCGGTCCGTGAGCTCTGATTGGCTGAGAGACATTTTAAATGACTGCCAGAGATGGGGACACAGTGAGGGGTAGGAGAGACGCGCGCTGCGCTCTCCTTCAGCGTCAGGGACCGGAATTGGTGGCAGCAGCAGTAGAAGGCGTGTGTGCGGTGGTGCTAGACATTAGGGGGTGCCTGTGCGCACGCCTATGACCGTATTAGGTTCATGGCTCTCCAGAAACAGGGAAATGCGGAGTCAGAGTTGCTGAGATGGATTGGAAGTGGTAGGTTGGGAAGGGAGTAGGAGTGCTGAGGGTCTGGTTGAATGTAATGTTCTGATGTATGGAGCAAAGTTTAGATGTGAAGTAGGTGTCAAAGGCAGAGAGTGAGAAGGGAGTTGAAGGTGGTAAAGAAACGCCGGCGGGTTGAGGGAAGTGAACTCCCGCCTCACCGATTCTTCAAATCAGGCTTGGCAGCTTTACTGACAGAAAGGGCTATCCTACAGGAAGCCATCCAAAAATTGGAAAAGTCAGAGGTCATTGTTCCTGTTCGACCTCCACCTCGTATGCAACACATGGGTTACTATTCAAACCTTTTTGTGGTACAGAAACCAGATGGTTCGGTCATACCGATTTTGAACTTGAAATCGTTAAACCCTTATCTGAGGGAGTTCAAAATCAAAATGGAGTCTGAGAGCGGTGATCTCCGGTCTGGAGGAGGGAGAGTTTCTGGTATCCCTGGCTATCAAGGATGCGTACCTCCACATTCCGATTTGGCCACCGCATCAGGCTTATCTCAGATTTGCACTGTTAGAAAGTCACTGTCCGTTCCAGGCACTGCCATTCGGTCTCTCTACGGCACCGAGGGTGTTCACCAAGGTAATGGCAGAGATGATGGTTCTCCAGAGACAGGGAGTGAACATAATTCCATATCTGGACGATCTGCTGATAAAGGCATAGTCCAGGGAGAAGATGTTGCAGTCCATTGCTCTTGCGACTCGTCTGTTCAGGGAACATGTTTGGATCCTGAACCTTCCAAAGCCACATTTGAAGCCCGACAAGGAGATTGTCTTTCCTGGGGATGATCCTCGGCACGGAAGTGCACAGGGTGTTTCTACCGGTGGAGAAAGCGTTGGTGATACAGTCAATGGTCCGTGATATCTTGAAGCCTACCCGGGTAGCTGTTCATCAGTGCAGTCGCCTTCTGGGGAAGATGGTTGCCTCCTATGAGGCTCTACAGTGCGGAAGATTTCATGCTCAATCCTTCCAACTGGATCTCCTAGACAAGTGGTCGGGATCCCATCTACACATGCACCAGAGGATACGTCTGTCGCCGAAAGCAAGGATTTCACTCCTCTGGTGGCTGCAAATGCCTCACCTTCTGGAGACGGGGACACAGGGGTAGGAGAGACGCGCGCTGCGCTCTCCTTCAGCGTCAGGGACCGGAATTGGCTGCGGCACAATTTCTAGAATGAGTCTGGTAGGAGGGGCATAGAGGGAGCGGCCAGCTCATACTATTAAACTCTTAAAGCGGCCATGGCTCCTGGTGCACCCGTGTATACCCTATGGTACTAATGTGGACTCCAGCATCCTCTAGGGACTACGAGAAAAGGATTTACTGGTAGGTAATTAAAAATCCTATTTTTAAAAAAATAATAATAATATAGGGATAGATATAGATTCAGTGGGGCAAAATAGTATTTGGACAGCCACCGATTGTGCAAGTTGACCCACTTAAAAAGATGAGAGGTCTGTAATTTCCATCATAGGTACACTTCAACTGTGAGAGACAGAATCTGAAAAAAAAAACTAGGAATTCACATTGTTTGATTTTTAAACAATTTACTTGTTTATTTTCTGCAAGAATATACATTTGGACAATCAAAAAGTTTAACTCAATACTTTGCAATGTAACATTGGTTGGCAATTACAGAGGTCAAACGTTCATATAGACTGATGTTGGAGGAAGCCAACAAAAAAGAATAGATTGCTTTTGTGGAGCACTCTTAGATTAACTTGTTTGATTAATTTGATATGATTGTATTAATATAAATCGTAATCTTTAATATACTTTCATAAAATAGAGTAGAGTAATTAAACCACAGTGTTCATAAATGAACATATTAAAATCAACACATGATCTATAATGCATCCCCTGTCCATTAGGTGTGCCAATATCAAATACCTTAAAAACAAAAAACAAATAAGTTTGTGGTGAATTTGTTATAGCAAGATTCCCTCATATAATGACGACAAAATTATTTTAAGTTCACTAAGTTAATAGCCAATGTTCTAACAAATTTCTTAAACACAAAAGTTTATGTATTTCCGCTATCTGCACTCGCTGCAACACATGTATGCTACTATGCAATACCACCTCTGGTGTATTCCGTGTATTTAGATACAAAGTATACTGTTAAACATGCTTAATTAAATGCAACATGGTATCATTCAGCATGATTAATACAAAACGTATTTGAGAATCCCCACGGGGCATAACATAGAATGCACCAATCACTGTTTATATAATATATTGATCTCAGATTATCCACTTAAATATATAAATTCAGAAAGGAATATATTTTAAAACATTTATTCCGGTGCTTGGTATTCAGTCATTAACATAGAAGTGCGCATGTTATAATATATCATCTTCAATTCTCATATCCACTTAACGCTGTGTGTAATAACAGCATCAATAGTGGTAACTAGTCACAGACTGCACATACAGCATTTCCTATGCATGGCACATGCCCAATACCTTCTTTCCTTAATTCAAAACCAAGCTACAATTAGAAGCCTTTTATTAGGCTGACAAGAAACTATTCACCAAGAAAAAGTATGGCAACATTAATATCCTTTTAGATCATATTGTCCTGTTGGTATTCAAATATCAGTACCACTTATACAAGACCATACAAGGATCTGTAATCAATGTCTGCGATCATATGTATTTTTCATGATATATATAACACTCATCTGCTGCCCGTTATCTTCCTTGGAGCGGATAATGGGTGAGAGTGATAGCTTGGATATAGATCTTTTGGTGAGCTATAGGCTGGTATAGATATACTCCCAGTGCTATACCGCAATGGCCTGTTATGCCCTTGATAGTACTTCTGACCATTAACGTGTATAGAAAAGTGCAGTCCAAATAGCACCCCCCTCATCTGCTGCCCATCATCTTCATCTGAGCGGCTGATAGGTGAGAGTGAGGGGAATTGCCGGGATGTTTGGGGGAAAAAAACAGATGTGACACCACTCTACTTGACTGTGTCTGGCGTTAGATGAGCCCTGTTACCCGTGGCATTGCAGGGCTCAAATTCGTCAGCAGGAGAAAAGCAGGTGCCTGAAAAAAAGAGAGATAATGTGCATGAGGAGTAAAGTCTGTAGATGACAGTAATTCATATGCCGGGGCGAGTAAGTAGCGGCTGCAGATAGCGGTTAAAGTCACACATCGTGAGCGGCTTCTCCCTGCAGTGAGGAGCCAGGAAGCTGTTGGCTGAGAGCCATAGACTGAATGTACGTTTCACCACATTAGGGCTTGATCACCAGTTGGCCAACTAACTAATTCCTCATGCACATTATATCTCTTTTTTCAGGCACCTGCTTTTCTCCTGCTGACTAATTTGAGTCCTGCAATGCCACGGGTAACAGGGCTCATCTAACGCCAGACACAGGCAAGTAGAGTGGTGTCACATCTGTTTTTTTACTATCAAGGGCATAACAGGCCATTGTGGTATAGCATTGGGAGTATATCTATACCAGCCTATAGCTCACCGAAAGATCTATATCCAAGCCAGACAGTACTACTTGCGGCATAGCACCAAGATTATATTTTTATCCACATCAATTGATAGCCCATGCAATGATTTATATTCATGCCAGACTACATCTGTCTTTAAACTCTTCAGGCATTTACTTTTCCCCTGCTGGCGCATTTGAATCCTGCAATGCCATAGGCAACAGGATACAGGGTGACCTAGTAATGCTACATCTATTTTTCCAACGGCCTGGCTCTCACTCTCACCCATTATCCGCTCCAAGATAATGGGAAGCAGATGAGGGTTATAGCGCTACGGACTGTACTTTTCTTTACACATGGAATTAACGTATTATGGAATATATGATGTCATGCAATGCATTTATGGCAATATTATGAAAAATACATATGATCGCAGACATTGATTACAGATCCTTGTATGGTCTTGTATAAGTGGTACTGATATTTGAATACCAACAGGACAATATGATCTAAAAGGATATAACTTTATATTTAATGTTGCCATACTTTTTCTTGGTGAATAGTTTGTTGTCAGCCTAATAAAAGGCTTCTAATTGCAGCTTGGTTGTGAATTAAGGAAAGAAGGTATTGGGCATGTGCCGTGCATAGGAAATGCTGTATGTGCAGTCTGTGACTAGTTACCACTATTGATGCTGTTATTACACACAGCCTTAAGTGCAGTTAGGGAGACGTATTATAGAATCGTCAGATTGTTACATATCTAAATACATTCGGTGGGATGTTTCATAACGATTTTAGATTGGCACTTTCACTTGTTATGCTTGTAACTAACGCAGATGCTTAATACTACTGTTACATAGCATCTATATTCATATATCTTATCAGACTGTATTATGATTCTTTGTTTGCCACACTTAAAGGGGTGACTATGCTAATATGTTATCCAGAGCATAATATTTTTAGATACAATTTGAATTTTGGATATGAGAATTGAAGATGATATATTATAACATGCGCACTTCTATGTTAATGACTGAATACCAAGCACCGGAATAAATGTTTTAAAATAATATATTCCTGTCTCAATTTATATATTTAAGTGGATAATCTGAGATCAATATATTATATAAATGGTGATTGGTGCATTCTCTGCATTTTATTTTATGCCCCGCGGGTATACTCAAATACTGTTTGTATTAATCATGCTGAATGATACCATGTTGCATTTAGTCAAGCAGCATGTTTAACAGTCCACTTTGTATCTAAATACACTGAATACACCAGAGATGGTATTGCATATTGGCTATTAACTTATGGTCAATTTAAAACAATTTTGTTGTCATTATATGAGGGAATCTTACTATAACAAATTCACCACATAAGTTTATTTTTATTTTTTTTAGATTTTAGATATTTGATATTGGCACATCTAATGGACAGGGGATGCATTATAGATCGTGTGTTGATTTTAAAATGTTAATTTATGAACACTGGTTTAATTACCCTACTCTATTTTATGAAAGTATGTTAAAGGTTACGTTTTATATTAATACAATCATATCAAATTAATCAAACAAGTTAATCTAAAAGAGTGCTCCAAAAAAGCAATCTATTCTTTTTTTGTTGGCCTCCAACATCCATCAATATGAATGTATTGTTCATGATTGCAGTAGCACCTCCAGCTTTTTGGGAGTATATAATCCCAAATTGGGGTATAATTTACAGAGCTGGTTCTTTCAAATAAGTCTACGATACACTACTTATTATTACTATATGTCTTGTGCAGAGGTCAACTGTTTCTTGTAGTTCTTGACCAGGTTTGCACACACTGTAGCAGGTATTTTGGCTCACTCATCCATGCAGATCTTCTCTAGATCTGTCATGTTTTGGGGCTATCGCCGGGCAACACGGACGTCCAACTCCCTCCACAGATTTTCTATTGGGTTGAGGTCTGGAGACTGGCTAGGCCACGCCAGGACCTTGAAATGCTTCTTACGGAGCCACTTCTTAGTTGCCCGGGCGGTGTGTTTGGGGTCATTGTCATGCTGGAAGACCCAGCCATGTTCCATCTTCAATGTTCTTACTGAGGGAAGGAGGTTTTTGCCCAATATCTCACGGTATATGGCCCCATTCATCCTCTCCTTAATACGGATCAGTCGTCCTGTCCCCTTTGCAGAAAAGCAGCCACAAATCATTGTTTCTCTGACGTCCTAGTGGATGCTGGGAACTCCGTAAGGACCATGGGGAATAGCGGGCTCCGAAGGAGACTGGGCACTCTAAGAAAGAATTAGGACTACCTGGTGTGCACTGGCTCCTCCCTCTATGCCCCTCCTCCAGACCTCAGTTAGAACCTGTGCCCGGCTCGAGCTGGATGCACACTAGGGGCTCTCCTGAGCTTCTAGAAAAGAAAGTATATTTAGTTTTTTTATTTTCAGTGAGATCTGTTGGCAACAGATTCACTGCTACGAGGGACTTAGGGGAGAGAAGCGAACCTACCTGCTTGCAGCTAGCTTGGACTTCTAGGCTACTGGACACCATTAGCTCCAGAGGGATCGAACACAGGCCCAGCCTCGGTCGTCCGGAGCCGAGCCGCCGTCCCCCTTGCAGAGCCAGAAGCAAGAAGAACGTCCAGGAAATCGGCGGCTGAAGACTCCGGTCTTCATTAAGGTAGCGCACAGCACTGCAGCTGTGCGCCATTGCTCCCCATGCACACCTCACACTCCGGTCACTGACGGGTGCAGAGCGCTGGGGGGGGGTGCCCTGGGCTGCAATAAGATTACCTTACATTGGCAAAAATACACATAATATAGTCATTAAGACTATATATGTGTAAAATCCCCTGCCATATATCCATAAAAAAGCGGGAGAAGTCCGAAGTCAGCACACTGGCGCCATTTCCTCTCACAGCTCCGCTGGAAGGACGCTCCCCAGGCTCTCCCCTGCAGTTTCCAGGCTCAATAGGGTAAAAAAGAGAGGGGGGCACTAAATTTAGGCGCAAATACTATATATATAGCTGCTATAGGGTAAAATCACTCATAGTGTACATCCCTGTGATTTATAGCGCTGTGGTGTGTGCTGGCATACTCTCTGTCTCCCCAAAGGACTTTGTGGGGTCCTGTCCTCAGTCAGAGCATTCCCTGTGTGTGTGCGGAGTGTCGGTACGGCTGTGTCGACATGTTTGATGAGGAGGCTTATGTGGAGGCGGAGCAGGTGCCGATAAATGTGATGTCACCCCCTGCGGGGTCGACACCTGAGTGGATGGTTATGTGGAAGGAATTACGTGACAGTGTCAACTCCTTACATAAGAGGTTTGATGACATAGCAGATGTGGGACAGCCGGCTTTTCAGTCCGTGCCTGCCCAGGCGTCTCAAAAGCCATCAGGGGCTCAAAAACGCCTGCTACCTCAGATGGCAGACACAGATGTCGACACGGATACTGACTCCAGTGTCGACGACGATGAGACTAGTGTACATTCCAATAGGGCCATCCGTTACATGATTACGGCAATGAAAAATGTGTTGCACATTTCTGACATTAACCCTGGTACCACAAAAAAGGGTATTAAGTTTGGGGAGAAAAAGCAACCTGTGGTTTTTCCCCCTTCTGAAGAGTTAAATGAAGTGTGTGATGAAGCGTGGGTTTCCCCCGATTAGAAACTGGTAATTTCCAAAAAGTTACTAAGGGCGTACCCTTTCCCGCCATAGGATACGTTGGGAGACATCCCCTAGGGTGGATAAAGCGCTCACACGCTTGTCAAAGAAGGTGGCACTACCGTCTCCGGATACGGCCGCCCTAAAGGAGCCTGCGGATAGAAAGCAGGAGTCTATCCTGAAGTCTGTATATACACACTCAGGTATTATACTGAGACCGGCTATTGCTTCAGCATGGATGTGCAGTGCTGCAGCTGCGTGGTCAGATTCCCTGTCTGATAACATTGATACTCTTGACAGGGACACTATATTGCTAACAGTAGAGCATATTAAAGACGTAGTCTTATACATGAGAGATGCACAGAGGGATATTTGCCAACTGGCATCTAGAATAAATGCAATGTCCATTTCTGCCAGGAGAGTATTATGGACTCGGCAGAGGACAGGTGATACGGATTCTAAAAGGCACATGGAGGTTTTGCCTTACAAGGGTGAGGAATTGTTTGGGGATGGTCTCTCGGACCTCGTTTCCACAGCGACGGCTGGGAAGTCGACATTTTTACCCCATGTTCCCTCACAACCAAAGAAAGCACCGTATTATCAGGTACAGTCCTTTCGGCCCCAGAAAGGCAAGCGGGTTAGAGGCGCGTCCTTTCTGCCCAGAGGCAGAGGTAGGGGGAAAAAGCTGCACCAAACAGCAAGTTCCCAGGAACAAAAGTCCTCTCCCGCTTCCTCTAAGTCCACCGCATGACGCTGGTGCTCCACAGGTGGAGCCAGGTGCGGTGGGGGCCCGTCTCCGGAACTTCAGCGACCAGTGGGTTCGCTCACGGGTGGATCCCTGGATTCTACAAGTGGTATCTCAGGGGTACAAGCTGGAATTCGAGACGTCTCCCCCTCGCCGTTTCCTCAAATCAGCCTTGCCAACTACTCCCCCAGACAGGGAGGCGATGCTGGAGGCGATTCACAAGCTGTACTTCCAGCAGGTGATAACCAAAGTACCCCTCCTTCAACAGGGACGGGGTTACTATTCCACAATGTTTGTGGTACCGAAACCGGACGGTTCGGTGAGACCCATTTTAAATTTGAAATCCTTGAACACTTATATAAGAAGGATCAAGTTCAAAATGGAATCGCTCAGGGCGGTTATTGCAAGCCTGGACGAAGGGGATTACATGGTATCACTGGACATCAAGGATGCTTACCTGCATGTCCCCATTTACCCTCCTCACCAGGAGTACCTCAGATTTGTGGTACAGGACTGTCATTACCAATTCCAGACGTTGCCGTTTGGTCTGTCCACGGCACCGAGGGTATTTACCAAGGTAATGGCCGAAATGATGATACTCCTTCGAAAAAAGGGAGTTATAATTATCCCGTACTTGGACGATCTCCTTATAAAGGCGAGGTCCAGGGAACAGTTGTTGATCGGAGTAGCACTAGCTCGGGAAGTGCTACAACAGCACTGCTGGATCCTGAATATTCCAAAGTCGCAGCTGGTTCCTACAACGCGTCTACTGTTCCTGGGCATGGTTCTGGACACAGAACAGAAAAAGGTGTTTCTCCCGGAGGAGAAGGCCAAGGAGTTGTCATCTCTAGTCAGAGACCTCCTAAAACCAAAACAGGTGTCGGTGCACCACTGCACGCGAGTCCTGGGAAAGATGGTAGCTTCTTACGAAGCAATTCCATTCGGAAGGTTCCATGCAAGGATCTTTCAGTGGGATCTGTTGGACAAGTGGTCCGGATCGCATCTTCAGATGCATCGGCTGATAACCCTGTCTCCAAGGACCAGGGTGTCGCTGTTGTGGTGGCTGCAGAGTGCTCATCTTCTAGAGGGCCGCAGATTCGGCATACAGGACTGGGTCCTGGTGACCACGGATGCCAGCCTTCGAGGTTGGGGGGCAGTCACACAGGGAAGAAACTTCCAAGGACTATGGACGAGTCAGGAGACTTCCCTACACATAAATATTCTGGAACTAAGGGCCATTTACAATGCCCTAAGTCAGGCAAGACCCCTGCTTCGACACCAGCCGGTGCTGATCCAGTCAGACAACATCACGGCGGTCGCCCATGTAAACCGTCAGGGCGGCACAAGAAGCAGGATGGCGATGGCAGAAGCCACAAGGATTCTCCGATGGGCGGAAAATCATGTGTTAGCACTGTCAGCAGTGTTCATTCCGGGAGTGGACAACTGGGAAGCAGACTTCCTCAGCAGGCACGACCTCCACCCGGGAGAGTGGGGACTTCATCCAGAAGTCTTCCAAATGATTGTACACCGTTGGGAAAGGCCACAGGTGGACATGATGGCGTCCCGCCTCAACAAAAAGCTAAAAAGATATTGCGCCAGGTCAAGGGACCCTCAGGCGATAGCTGTGGACGCTCTGGTGACACCGTGGGTGTACCAGTCGGTTTATGTGTTCCCTCCTCTGCCTCTCATACCCAAGGTACTGAGAATAATAAGAAGGAGAGGAGTAAGAACTATACTTGTGGTTCCAGATTGGCCAAGAAGAGCTTGGTACCCAGAACTTCAAGAAATGATCTCAGAGGACCCATGGCCTCTGCCGCTCAGACAGGACCTGCTGCAGCAGGGGCCCTGTCTGTTCCAAGACTTACCGTGGCTGCGTTTGACGGCATGGCGGTTGAACACCGGATCCTAAAAGAAAAGGGCATTCCGGAGGAAGTCATTCCTACGCTGATTAAAGCTAGGAAAGATGTGACCGTAAGACATTATCACCGCATATGGCGAAAATATGTTGCTTGGTGTGAGGCCAGGAAGGCCCCAACGGAGGAATTTCAGCTCGGTCGATTTCTGCACTTCCTCCAGTCAGGAGTGACTATGGGCCTAAAATTGGGTTCCATTAAGGTCCAGATCTCGGCTCTGTCGATTTTCTTCCAAAAAGAACTGGCTTCACTGCCTGAAGTTCAGACTTTTGTTAAAGGAGTGCTGCATATTCAGCCCCCTTTTGTGCCTCCAGTGGCACCGTGGGATCTCAACGTGGTGTTGGATTTCCTAAAGTCACTTTGGTTTGAGCCACTTAAAACCGTGGAGCTAAAATACCTCACGTGGAAAGTGGTCATGCTGTTGGCCTTGGCCAGACGTGTATCAGAATTGGCGGCTTTGTCTTGTAAAAGCCCTTATCTGATTTTTCATATGGATAGGGTGGAATTGAGGACTCGTTCCCAATTCCTTCCTAAGGTGGTTTCAGCTTTCATGTGAACCAACCTATTGTGGTGCCTGCGGCTACTCGGGACTTGGAGGAGTCCAAGTTACTGGACGTAGTCAGGGCCCTGAAAATATATGTTTCCAGGACGGCTGGAGTCAGGAAAACTGACTCGCTATTTATCCTGTATGCACCCAACAAGCTGGGTGCTCCTGCTTCTAAGCAGACTATTGCTCGCTGGATCTGTAGCACGATTCAACTTGCACATTCTACGGCTGGACTGCCGCATCCTAAATCTGTAAAAGCCCATTCCACGAGGAAAGTGGGCTCTTCTTGGGCGGCTGCCCGAGGGGTCTCGGCTTTACAACTTTGCCGAGCTGCTACTTGGTCGGGTTCAAACACATTTGCAAAATTCTACAAGTTTGATATCCTGGCTGAGGAGGACCTTGAGTTTGCTCATTCGGTGCTGCAGAGTCATCCGCACTCTCCCGCCCGTTTGGGAGCTTTGGTATAATCCCCATGGTCCTTACGGAGTTCCCAGCATCCACTAGGACGTCAGAGAAAATAAGAATTTACTCACCGGTAATTCTATTTCTCGTAGTCCGTAGTGGATGCTGGGCGCCCATCCCAAGTGCGGATTGTCTGCAATACTTGTATATAGTTATTGCCTAACTAAAGGGTTATTGTTATGAGCCATCTGTTCGTGAGGCTCAGTTGTTGTTGTCAAAGTCAGAAAAATATCACGCTGCACATTGCCATATATGCACCACATGCGTGTGCCCGCTGCACGTGCATGAGCCCTCCCGTGCGTGCGTATACTCGCGGTCGCGCGGTATGCGCATTTACGGTAGAGTTTGTGTTCGTCTAGCGGGCGACTGAATCGTAACATATGTTAGTCATATAATGTATTTTGTAGATTATGGTCCCTTTGATAGAATCTGAAAGTTTAGTTAATATAGCATGTTCGGGGACAGAGAGATTCCTCTTTGTTTGATACGAAGGGTCAGACAGGGGTTACACAGTGGTGTTTAGTATCCATCGGAAGAGAATATAATTAGCAATATTCCGGTGTTGGTTTGAAGCGGATTACTCGCTCGTGCGTATAGTTATGGACATAAGAAGTTTATGGACATTTACTATATTTGCACTTTATTACCCATGCGGCGGGAAACCCAGTTTCCCTCCCACCTGAGCAGTTTGAAATAGTCACAACCCACCTGTATGAACCAACCTATGACCTCTTGTTATAATGCAGAGACGAATTCCTGTGTCCAATGAACAATAAGAATGTAGGGACCATTGTACTGTACTGTGTGTAAGTGTATATAAAGACAAGCCGATCTGGTCCAGCTCTCTACTCTTTTCAACGGTTCTCATCACTGATAATCGGGAGCTGGATATTCAGAAAGGCGCTTGCGATTGTTCCCCTTGTGCGTAAGTTCTCTGCAACCATATTTATCTCCTATTTTGTTGTAAGCCATTCTCTCTCTCCTTCCCCCTTAAATGTAATTGTATCTTTATTGTATTTTATGTGTAGTAATTCGGTTAGGTATTTTATGTTATCTTGGTAGTGTATAACTTGTATTGTGTTATTCTTTTGCAATTGAACGTTCATTCATTTCCTTAAAAGGTGTTAGACCCTTAGACCGGTATTTGAGTGTTTATTATATTACTAAAGGGTTCTCAGAGCGTAAGAATCGCTCATACAGCTTTTAAACTAACAAGGTTTCACTGTGTTGCATTTACACCTTATCACTGCACAAAGGTTTACAATTGAAGTACATTGTTTATGATATTGTTACAAAGGTCTAACTCTGTGAGCGTCAGCGCCGCTCGTGATCTCCTCGTGGTCTCGAGCGTCCGCTACGCTGCTAGCGTATCATTACGTTAGTCGGCAGCCTATAGTGTGCTTGCCTTTACGCTTTAAGCCGTGAGCGAACGTGCCGCTCGTGCGTCTCGTCCACGGCTAAGCGTTTGTACGCTACGTGCGTACTCTTACGGTATTCCATACGCCAATTGCGTACTGTGTTCATTAACCTTTTAGCGTGTTTAATATAGGATATATAATAGACATTATCAATTGGGGACTCGCCCGCTCTTCACATATCTGCACTAGGTAATTCCAGCAGACATTATCGGTCAGCAAAAGGCGGGAGGTAATATTCCTCGCAGTGCTGACCAGATAAGCGTCTGCTTCGCTTAGTAAGGAGTGCTGAAGGAATCCGGAACCAAAAGGTAGGAACAGTACGTTATTGTCTTTTAAAACCTGTTTAGTTTCTGTTTTGCGAACATACGCATAAGCACACACACCTGTATTCCTTGTTTAGTATTATTTGTCCGTACCTCATTCTCCTGATTGCCACACACTAGTGATAACGTGTTGAGATATTTGTTGTTATTAATAGTTAAAAGTAATATTTAAGGGAATAATTGTAAAAGGCACGCACACAATCTCGCCTAGAATACAAGGGAGATTTGAGTGGTGGTCAGTGAAGGATTACTGTTAAATATTCACATTGATAAATGTGTAGTGTGTAACTGTGGACGTACTTGGTCTGTGTACACGTGTCCTTATAAGGGCAGGGCGTACGCAGCAAGGGTCGACGCACGGAGCGTGTATTACGCAACGGAGCGTACGGATACGCCCACATGATACAAACCGCACGATAGTATTGTTTAGTAAGCGATAAGGAGGTAACGCGAAAATAACACAGATCTATCTCAAATCCAAAAGTTTAAAGTTAAAAGAAATAACCTTCTCTGTTGCAATTCTTCTGGGTTAGGCTAATACCGAATGAAAGGATTTCTGCGCAGAAATAAAAAATTAAAGTGTACATGTGGTAAGAGAGTGTGTATATATAAGATTTCTCTTTTATTACGGAAGTGGGAACCATAGGCCAGTAGAAAGAGGTACACCAGCGAGAGTGATAGCGTGGGGTGGCTTGGGAGGCGTCCCTTGTTAATCTCAACACATTTATGAGCAGTAGAGTCTGCTGTACATAACAGACCAGGAGGTCAAGGACCAGGAGGTTCAGGTACAGCAGACTAGAAGTAGAGAAGCACAACCGAAGAGGGTTGGTGCTAGACCCATATAGGCCAAAGAAGCTCATTGCTGAAGGAATTCGCAGCCGAAATTTTCGATTCCACTGATCGTTCCGCACATAAGATTAGTTGCTTGTGTGCAGATACGATTGTACCGCATGTGATTGTGTGCATCAGCGTGTCTTGAATTCAGAAGAACGCTGCTTGCACATTGTTAACGTGATTTGTGTAATTTTTTTATTTTAAGGGAAGTAGCCTGATCACTCAGGGACATTCCAGCGACTGATACTTGCTGGGGAGGGTAAGACACTCCCACACGCCCGAGCAAGTAGACGTACTTAGGTGCCCTAGGTTGGGTACGGAACCTCTGGGAACTTTGGTCGCCGTATTGGCCAGCGTGGGCGGAGTTAAGTGGGCGGACCTCGTTGCAAAACCCCCACCGCAGCTTTACCCCGAGCATCTTGGTTTTTGTAAGGGTTGCCGAAGACCCTGATTTGAAGTCAGAGGTAGTGAAAGCAGCACCTGCAGAGATGGGGGCCAGTTGTTCAGGTAAGGGGCGATCAACCCAGGTTCAGGTTGATTTGGTAAACCGACCAATCGGGTCGGTAAGGTATATCATGTGTGAGAAATATGGTCATCACACAGAAATGTTGTGCAATGACTGGGAAAGGATGACTGTGCATGACGGGGAAAAGTTTCCCCGGGTAGGTAGTTTTAACCCAGAAGTGTTGCAGAATTTAAGGAGAAGAGTTTGCCTGATTAAATCTTCAAAAAGGCGTATTAGACATTATGATTATTTAACATTGTGGCAACAGGAAGGTGAAATACAAAGGGGGTTGGCGCAAGCCACTGGATCTAACTCTATCAGGAAACTGATAGCCACTGCTCCCCCACCACCATACATACCTGGAGAGAAATTGGTTGCAGAGAATGGCACTCAGGGTTATGTTAAATGTGTAGAAGTTAAGGATAATGTAACCAAAGTAATTAATGCTAACACTAATCCGTGCAAGTTGTACCCTGTTTTGAACTTTCCCCAGGATTGTGACCAAGAGGATGAGCCCACAACAATATCAGCACTCTCCCTAGCAGCCACCATATCAGAAACAGCAGTAGGCACGACTCAACCCGTAAGATTAGTAGCAAAGGCCCCTAGCGGAGGGACAGGTGAGGTCGTATCGACTGGTAAGTACGGCACCATACACTATGCTGAAACCATTTCACCACATGTTGTAGAATCTACTCAGAATGATGTTGTTGGACTTAATCCTGTTAGGGTAATAGCAGTGCCAAATGGGAAAACTGACACTTCAGGGGCAACTCCTGTCAGGAACATCGCCATGCACTGTCCCTTTTCCCGAGCAGAATTAAGATCAATGATGTCTGAATTCCCTGATCCTAGGAAAGACTTAGTTGCATGTCAAAAGTATATTAGGGAGCTAGGAAATTCTGCAGAGCCAAATAACAAAGATTGGAGGACAGTTTTGAGGGCATGTTTACCCCCCAGTGTTGATCCGTTAAAGTTTATCGCTGATTGCAAGTTAGATGAGGAAGTACCACTAACAGACGAGTATAATCAGGATAATGTAAAGAGAATCAACTTACAGTTAGGAGTATATTTTCCTGCAGTAGTAAAGTGGAATAAAATCTTTACAATAAAACAAAAAGAAGGTTAATCCACACCAGAGTATTTTCACCGGGCTCTGCAGGATATGGCTAGGTACACTGGTATAGATGACATTAAAACTAATGTACACCACAGGGAAGTAGCTGTTTCAGTATTAATGGACGGTCTAAAAGAGGTTTTAAGGAATAGAATACAAACCACTAGGCCTGATTGGAGAGGTATGTCGGTGGATGCATTGGGAGAGGCTGCTGCTGGGCATGATCGAAATATCATCAGACACAGGGAGTCACAGAGTGATAAGTTAATGGCTGTAAGCATACAGGCCCTCACTACCCGGCCACCTCAGCCCAGAACTGTGACCCCTGTGGGTAAGTCAAGAGGTATAAAATGTTATAGTTGTTACAGAGAGGGACACATGTCACGTGATTGTAAAGCAAGACAAATACAAAACTCATATCAATCCCCTAGACACCGACCTGATACGAGACATTGGGATCAAGGACCGAAAGGGCGGAGCTATGAGCCACATGCAGGGGAAACAAAAAGGTATCCCCCAAGAAGAGACTGGCAAATCTCTGATAGTTCCCATCTACCCCCACCACAAGTAATTGCTGCCAGCGCGATTCAGGGAGGTCACCATACCCAATAGGGGTGTGGCCACACCTGTAATCTGCAGCCAGTGAAATTGATTGCAAGTCTTGGAAGTGAACCCGAGATCACAATTGATGTAGCTGGTAAATCATAAAATTTCCTTGTAGATACGGGGGCGGCCAAATCAGTGATAAATTCGACAGTGGGCATTAGAACCACTGGTAAAACAATTCCAGCCATGGGAGTAACGGGAGTAGTACAGCACTACCCTGTTAGCAAACCAGCAGAGATTACAATAGGGCCCTTGCATACCAAGCATTCCTTTTTGCTGGCTGCATCGGCACCGACTAATCTCCTGGGAAGAGATTTATTGTGTAAAATGGGGTGTGTCATTTATTGTACTCCTGAAGGTGTATTCTTAGACATACCTGCGAATCAAGCTCAGGAAGTACGAGACATGCTAGACTCCCCATCAAAATTAATGTCACATACTGTTATGATAAATAGGAGTTCATCCCAGGTAGAAGAAATGACATCCCAAATACCAGAGTCACTTTGGACTAAAGATGGACAAGACACTGGATTAATGGCAAACGTAGCTCCAGTAGTTGTGCAAGTAAAAGATGGTAGGATAGCTCCAAAAATCCCACAATACCCTCTGAAGCCAGAGGTGGAGTTAGGAGTATACCCCGTAATAGAGCGCTTGCTACAACAGGGCATTCTGGTAAGAACATCCAGCACTGCCAATAGTCCCATCTTCCCTGTGAAAAAGAGTGGGGGGAGGGGTTACAGGCTAGTGCAGGATCTAAGAGGGATTAACAAAATAGTTGAGTCAGTTCCCCGTAGTGCCAAATCCAGCTGTCATCCTTATGCAAATCCCTCCCACTGCGAAATTTTTCACTGTTATTGACCTCTGCTCCGCCTTCTTCTCGGTACCTCTGCACCCTGACAGCCAATATCTGTTTGCATTCACATATACAGGAGTCCAATACACATGGACTCGATTACCACAAGGTTTCATAGACAGTCCAAGTATATTTTCACAGGCTTTGCATGATTGTTTACAGTCTTTCCAACCAGAGAGTGGATCAGTGTTGATCCAATATGTGGATGATTTACTACTATGTTCAGATTCACTGGAAGCGTCCCTGAAAGATACGAAACAGCTCCTGTTTCATCTTTCAGACACAGGACACAAGGTTTCCAAAGACAAGTTGCAATTATGCCAGACTAAAGTAAAATATCTGGGACACTGTCTGACACAAGGACTGAGACACCTGACCGCTGATAGAATTCAAGCAATTCGAGACATGACTCTGCCACAAACCCAGCAACAGATCAGAACGTTTCTAGGAATGTGTGGGTATTGCCGTAACTGGATCCCAGGTTTTTCCATTCTAGCATTACCTTTGCAGGAGATGGTCTCATCAAACAAACCTGATCGGATTTCGCATACAGACGAATCCGAGATGGCATTTGAGAGACTTAAACAGTGCCTAACGCAGGCACCAGCATTAGGTATGCCAGACTATGGGAAACCCTTTGAGCTGTACGGAACAGAAAGTGCTGGTTGCGCGGCAGGCGTCCTAACCCAAAAGCACGGTGATGCCAGCAGGCCGGTAGCATACTACAGCTCTCAGCTAGATACGGTAGCGCGATCCCTCCCCACATGCTTGCGAAGTGTCGCTGCAATAGCATTGCTAGTAACGAAAAGTGAAGATGTAGTGCTAGGACACAACCTCACAATCCATACACCTCATGCGGTGTCAGCCTTACTAAATTCTGCCCAAACCAGACATGTCTCATCCGCACGGTTTACAAGGTGGGAATTAGCACTAATGGCCCCTGTAAACATCAACATAAAGAGATGCAGTGCACTAAATCCAGCAACGTATCTCCCAGGTGTGCCTGGACAGGCACAAAGGGTGGGGGATGAGAGTGATGGAGGAGGATTTAGTACAGACACTGACTCACATGATTGTATGGAATATTTGACCCAAAATTTCACGGCAAGGCCTGACATCAGTGACAACCCACTGGAAGATGTAGATCTTACTTTCTACACTGACGGTAGTTGTCACAGACAGACGGACTCGGGAGACTTGTGTACTGGATACGCAGTCGTAGATGACCAAGGCACCATAGAAGCAGAACCGCTAGGCCCACCTCACTCAGCCCAGGTTGCTGAACTGGTTGCCCTAACCAGAGCATGTGAATTGGCTAAGGGCAAAACAGCCAATATCTATACCGACTCTAGATACGCCTTCCGCATGCAGCCCACATCAAAAGGCTTCTAACAGCGATACAGGAACCTGACAGAGTGGCTGTTATCAAGTGTAAAGCACATACATATAGCCAAGACCCGGTATCACTTGGTAACAGCCGAGCAGACGAAGCTGCTAAGTTAGCAGCTGGTACCCCCAGACAAACAGACACCACACAACTGATGGTATTTAATACCGTCAACACACAGAAATTGTGTGAAATGCAAAATTTGTGTTCCACACAGGAAAAGGCAGTTTGGAGGGCAAAAGGATATGGCCAGGAGTCCTCAGGACTCTGGACAGATGGACAGGGTAAACCAGTGGCACCCAGAGCATACCTTCCAGGTTTAGCGGAAGCAGCACATAGGCTGACTCATCTAGGCAAGGAAGGGATGTGCAAGTTGGTAAGAGCATATTGGTGCGCCCCAGGATTTTCTTCCCATGCGGGAAAGAGGGCAATGACTTGCCTCACCTGCTTGAGGAAGAATATCGGAAAGGCAATACCAACAGAACCATCTCATATCCCACCTACAGGCGGCCCTTTTCAGGTAATACAGATTGATTTCATACAATTACCCCCTTGTCGAAATTTGAAGTATGTACTAGTTTGTATAGATGTGTTTTCAAATTGGGTCGAAGCATTTCCTGCGGCCACAAATACCGCAATGTTTACTGCTAAGAAAATTGTACAGGAATTTGTGTGTAGATATGGTATCCCTAGAATAATTGAAAGTGATAGGGGTACCCATTTTACAGGTGATGTCTTTCAAGGAATGTGCAAATTGATGGGAATTGATAGTAAGCTGCACACTCCGTACCGCCCCCAGGCGAGTGCGAAGGTAGAAAGAGTGAACAGCACTATTAAAAATAAATTGAGCAAAGTTATGGCAGAAACAGGATTGACATGGCCAGAAGCTTTGCCCATTGTATTATATAGCATCAGAACCACTCCCAGGTCCCCTCTTAATCTGTCCCCTTTTGAAATTCTGTTTGGTCGACAACCGCATGTCATGATTAACCCTCAGGATGATTTGAAGTGTAACAATGAAGTGACTGTAAAGTATTTGGTTAAGATGAGTAAACAGCTAAGAAATCAGAATGACAATTTGAAGTTGGTGATTCCTGATCTGCCAGATAGTAATTGTCATGACATTGAACCTGGGGATTATGTAATGATACGGAATTTTCTACGCTCAGGTTGCCTTATTGACAGATGGGAAGGACCATACCAAGTCTTATTGATTAGCACGACAGCATTGAAGGTTGCCGAGAGAGAGACTTGGGTTCATTCGTCCCATTGTAAGAAGGTTGCTGATCCAGAGAGGTCCCGTGATAAAGAACAGACGGTAGAGGAAGTTGTATCACTGGAGTGTCTGTTTCAGGAGGACCGAGACGGCACCTGAGCATTGAGAATAATAAGATCGGAGGCAGTTGTTGATTCCCTGTTCCCTTTTATTGTTTTTCTCCACTTCCCATCCCATCTCCCTCAATTGTTTCTTTCCCCCTTCTCATTCTTCTCCATTTCCTCCTATAAGATGGACTTGCCCCAAGAGACTGTGATCCGGATTTTCCTGTTGACCATGATGTTGACCAGAGCAGTCTGTTCCGGCGAGAGTACCATGGAGGTCGAGAGAGGTTCTGGAATGGGTTCTGATGACAGAGATGGAGGCGTAGATTTCCAAGAACAACATAATCACCGAGTAAAGGCGAGTATCAGAAAACGATCTGGTCGCATTGACAATAGGAGAAATTGTGAAGGATTGTTAGCTGAAGAGAACTGTATCTGTAGACTCTGTGACAGTGTAGTTGAGGATGGGTGCATCAAGAAATGTCAGTCCAGTTTTAATATCCACATGGACCAGCATCCATTGAGTGACTATCACTCCTTAGTGGGTAAAGTGTTGAATCAGACAGATTGTTGGGTATGCTCTCAAGTACCTCAAGGCCATAGCAAATCAGGATTAGTGCCATTCCCTTTAACTATAGGGGAGGTACTTGAGCTAAGTGGTGGGAGGCCGGTGGACAGGAGGTTTAATATCTCCAGTCCTCCTAGTTTGAAGCTCCACCAATATCATGTGGATAGATCCCTAGTATGTTTTAACATTTCCAATCCCCGAAAGCCGGGAAATTGGGAAGTGTCATGGAATAACCAAACCATCACCTTTTCATACAGAGCCGATAGAATGCCTACAGATACAGAACTTATACGCCACATAGCCGGTAGTGGAAAATATTTCCGATATAGGTATACCCTAGGAAATAGGATCATGAGAGTTGGAGAAGTATCACCAGGATACTGTGCACATATCGTACAAACTGATACGTGTACTAAACAGATGGGAGAATTAGGGTTAGGAGATTTCATATGGAAAATGTGTAATATGGTTATGTCCTACTCCGTCCCATATGTTCTCCCCGATGATGCATATTTCATATGCGGGAGGAAGGCGTATAAGTGGCTTGCCCCAAACTCAGAAGGGTTATGTTATATTGGAAAAGTACTGCCTGAGGTAATGACCGTATCCCACACTAAAATGAAGGATATTCACCGCAGTGCCCAAGCTCCTTATACTCACACTCATTACGAGCACATCGTTAAACGGCACCTGATAGAAAGAACAGAGCATCCGGCTTCTGACCTGATCCATGAATCCACCGGGATTCAATTCCTAATCGCGTTAGATATCACTCGTACCGCCAGAGGAGTGATAAATTATAAATATATATCTGCGCTTGCAAATTTATTAGACAATATCACTGAAATGTATGATGACACATTCAGGTATACCGGAAGGGAGCTCCAAGCTTATAAAACAGAACTGGTTCAGCATAGGATGATTCTCAATTATCTCACAGCTGTGACAGGCGGGTATTGTGTTACCCTAGCGACTCAGTATGGAATAAAGTGCTGCACGTATATTACAAACAGCACCGAGGACCCGGCCGAGGTCATAGACCAAAAGATGGACGACATACTCCAATTAAAATGGGAGTTCCGAAGGAAACACAATCTCACCCTTGCCGCTGTGGGTAATGAGCTAACCGGTTGGGTGTCATGGTTGAACCCACGAAATTGGTTCTCTGGTTTAGGAGAATGGACTCAAGGAATTATCATGGATGTAGGGAAATTTCTTTTGTGTATTCTGGGTGTCATCATATTGGTCGGTCTGATATTTAGATGCGTTCGGGTTTTAACAAAGTGTAAACGTAGCGCCCGAGTGATGAGTTTAAGAAGTGAAGATACTGTAATAACAACGACTGATTTGGTTTATGACCCAACGATAGAGACAATGTTGTGATGAAAATGTGAATCCACGGTCCGTTTCTTTCACCCGTTTCTCCTTTGTTTTCCTCCAAGGTAAAAAGACATCCGCTTGGAAGAAGAATTTGACAACCTTTTACACAGACAACTGATGGACTATGCCATAAACCCCCATATCCCTAGTACCTTTAATTTTACGCTAGCCCAACACTTTTTGTAAGTCTATGGACATTGAAAAAGCTTTTTGCACACCGTTCATAGCAAAAGCATCGGGAGACTACAGTCAACATGTACATCGAGACAAGACACAAGACAAGACCTCAATTGGCAAATGTATATTAAACTCACATAGTTTATGACTGCATTTACCATAATTGCTCCTTATCTTCATCTCTACAACCTTCAGGTAATAACACACATAGTCGATAGGGAATATAGGCACAGATATCAGCACTCACATATCCCCCTATTCATGTATCATCAACTAAAATGTGCTCCCCATTTTGTTGCAACCAAAAGCCGAAAAAGAGCTCGGTAAAGTTTGACAGCCCATCCACAGACCCGTACCACGGGATAAGAAGGAATTCAAATGTATACTTCGCAATACCTCGAAGCTTGATTTAAAACACGTACGACACGATGATACATGACCCCCCAAACATGGATTCATACACACATGCTTCTGCTATCTCACTAGGTCATACCGTTTTCCCACCTTCTCCTCTTCTCCCCTACCCAATCATAGAAATGTATTATACATGACATATATTTTTCTCTTTTTGAACTGTTTTAGGAAGTGGCAGTTATTGGTGACTGCCAAAGGGTGGACTGTCAAAGTCAGAAAAATATCACGCTGCACATTGCCATATATGCACCACATGCGTGTGCCCGCTGCACGTGCATGAGCCCTCCCGTGCGTGCGTATACTCGCGGTCGTGTGCACTCGCGGGCGCGCGGTATGCGCATTTACGGTAGAGTTTGTGTTCGTCTAGCGGGCGACTCAATCGTAACATATGTTAGTCATATAATGTATTTTGTAGATTATGGTCCCTTTGATAGAATCTGAAAGTTTAGTTAATATAGCATGTTCGGGGACAGAGAGATTCCTCTTTGTTTGATACGAAGGGTCAGACAGGGGTTACACAGTGGTGTTTAGTATCCATCGGAAGAGAATATAATTAGCAATATTCCGGTGTTGGTTTGAAGCGGATTACTCGCTCGTGCGTATAGTTATGGACATAAGAAGTTTATGGACATTTACTATATTTGCACTTTATTACCCATGCGGCGGGAAACCCAGTTTCCCTCCCACCTGAGCAGTTTGAAATAGTCACAACCCACCTGTATGAACCAACCTATGACCTCTTGTTATAATGCAGAGACGAATTCCTGTGTCCAATGAACAATAAGAATGTAGGGACCATTGTACTGTACTGTGTGTAAGTGTAAATAAAGACAAGCCGATCTGGTCCCCGCACTCCAAGTTCCCAGACTCTGCATTACCTGTGCCACTGATCACGCCGCGTCCCCACACGGGCGCACAGCACCGCGAGCAACCGCACTGGCAACGGATGAACCCCAGAACCCGCAGAGGTGAGAGACCGGTTCGTGACAGTACCCCCTCTTCTAAGGGTGGTCTCCAAACACCTTTGAACCTTATCAGGATTTTTGGAGAAGTATTTCTGTACCAGTCTTGGAGCATGAACATCTTCAGAGAAAACCCAGGATCTCTCCTCCGGACCGTAACCCTTCCAGTCGACCAGAAACTGTAAACGTCCATATCGGGAACGTGAGTCCACAATCTCTTTAACTTCAAATTCCTCATTCTGCAAAGAGTGAACTTTAGGAGATTTGGATTGGGTAGTACGGAACTTATTGAGAATCAAAGGCTTCAGTAACGATGTATGAAAGGCGTTAGGAATTCTCAAAGATGGTGGCAACTTGACTTTGTATGACACAGGGTTGAGTACTTTTACAATGGGAAATGGACCAATAAACTTGGGAGCAAATTTCTTAGAAGGAACTTTGAACCTGAGATTGCGTGTAGAAATCCAAACTTGGTCTCCCACCTTGTAATTCGGTACAGCTTTACGTTTTCTATCTGCAAAAGATTTATAACGAGCGGAAGTTCTGTCCAACGACTTACGCACACATCTCCAGATTCTAGATAGACGTTGAAGCTCTTGATCTGCTGCTGGAACCTCTAGGGCTGGCAATGGATGGAACTCCGGCACACGAGGATGATAGCCGAAGTTAATATAAAAGGGCGTAGATTCTGAAGACGAATGGAAGAGATTATTATGAGCAAATTCTGCCAATGGAAGGTAGTCAACCCAGTCATCCTGTGAGGACGATATATATAGCCGGAGAAATGTTTCAAGGTCTTGGTTTACTTTCTCAGTTTGTCCATCTGTCTGAGGATGATATGCAGAAGAAAAGTTCAACTTGACATTTAAAGATGAACAAAGCGACCTCCAAAACTTGGCCACAAACTGTGTTCCCCGATCAGAGATGATCTCTCGAGGAAGGCCATGCAACTTGAAGATTTCAGAGATGAACAATTTGGCTAGTAAAGGGGCTGATGGTAATCCAGTTAATGGAATGAAATGTGCTCTCTACTCTTTTCAATGGTTCTCATCACTGATAATCGGGAGCTGGATATCCAGAAAGGCGTTGCGATTGTTCCCCTTGTGCGTAAGTTCTCTGCAGCCATATTTATCTCCTATTTTGTTGTAAGCCATTCTCTCTCTCCTTCCCCCTTAAATGTAATTGTATCTTTATTGTATTTTATGTGTAGTAATTCGGTTAGGTATTTTATGTTATCTTGGTAGTGTATAACTTGTATTGTGTTTATTCTTTTGCAATTGAACGTTCATTCATTTCCTTAAAAGGTGTTAGACCCTTAGACCGGTATTTGAGTGTTTATTATATTACTAAAGGGTTCTCAGAGCGTAAGAATCGCTCATACAGCTTTTAAACTAACAAGGTTTCACTGTGTTGCATTTACACCTTATCACTGCACAAAGGTTTACAATTGAAGTACATTGTTTATGATATTGTTACAAAGGTCTAACTCTGTGAGCGTCAGCGCCGCTCGTGATCTCCTCGTGGTCTCGAGCGTCCGCTACGCTGCTAGCGTATCATTACGTTAGTCGGCAGCCTATAGTGTGCTTGCCTTTACGCTTTAAGCCGTGAGCGAACGTGCCGCTCGTGCGTCTCGTCCACGGCTAAGCGTTTGTACGCTACGTGCGTACTCTTACGGTATTCCATACGCCAATTGCGTACTGTGTTCATTAACCTTTTAGCGTGTTTAATATAGGATATATAATAGACATTATCATTGTTCATACTGTTAACTGGATATAGTATCACGAGTTGTACGGTGTGATTGGTGTGGCTGGTATGAGTCTTACCCGGGATTCCAAATCCCTTCCTTATTGTGTCAGCTCTTCCGGGCACAGTTTTCCTAACTGAGGTCTGGAGGAGGGGCATAGATGGAGGAGCCAGTGCACACCAGGTAGTCCTAATTCTTTCTTAGAGTACCCAGTCTCCTTCGGAGCCCGCTATTCCCCATGGTCCTTACGGAGTTCCCAGCATCCACTACGGACTACGAGAAATAGAATTGCCGGTGAGTAAATTCTTATTTTCCACCCCCCATGCTTCACAGTGGGTATGGTGTTCTTGGGATGCCATTCATCATTCTTCTCCCTCCAAACACGGCGAGTGGAGTTTATACCAAAAAGTTCAATTTTGCTCTCATCTGATCACATTACAGTCTCCCAATCCTCCTCTGGATCATCCAGATGGTCACTGGCAAACTTTAGACGGGCCTGGACATGTGCTGCCTTAAGCAGGGGGACATTTCGGGCGCTGCAGGATTTTAATCCATGACGATGTAGTGTGTTACTAATGGTAATCTTTGTGACTGTGGTCCCAGCTCTCTTGAGGTGATTGACCAGGTCCCCCTGTGTAGTTCTGGGCTGATTCCTCACCGTTCTCAAGATCATTGATACCCCACGAGGTGAGATCTTGCATGGAGCCCCAGGTCGAGGGAGATTGTCAGTGATCTTGTATTTCTTCCATTTTTTAATAATTGCGCCAACAGTTGATCTCTTCTCACCAAGCTGCTTGCCTATTGTCGAGTAGCTCATCCCAGCCTTGTGCTGCTCTACAATTTTGTCCCTGGTGTCCTTAGACAGCTCTCTGGTCTTGGCCATGGTGGAGAGGTAGCAGTCTGACTGTTTGAGGGTGTGGACAGGTGTCTTTTATACAGATAACCAGTTCAAACAGGTGCCATTAATACAGGTAACGAGTGGAGGATAGAAAAGCTTCTTAAAGAAGAAGTAACAGGTCTGTGAGAGCCAGAAATCTTGCTGCTTGGTAGGTGTCCAAATATTTATTTTCCACAAGAATATACAAGTAAATTGTTTAAAAATCATACAATGTGTTTTCCTGGTTTGTTTGTTTTTGTTTTGTTTTTTAGATTCTGTCTCTCACAGTTGAAGTGTACCTATTATGGAAATTACAGACCTCTCTCATCTTTTTAAGTGGGTCAACTTACACAATCGGTGGCTGTCCAAATACTTTTTTGCCCCACTGTATATATCTATCTATATATAGCACTGTGTATTTAGCATTGAGGTGCAATTCAAATGAGTATAAAATTGACAAAATAGCTAATTCTACATTTACATAAATGAGTGTCCCAAAAAGAAATCACTTTCTGTATTAGCCTTTGGCTAGTTTTTGTATCTGGGTACCTAGTATTCACTTCCTGGGAGGAGCATAACCAACTGAGCTTCACAATCAGACCACTGGGCCATGATTATGTACAGTATGTATACTGTATGTTGTCATCTGAGTAATATTGTGTGATACAATTTAATCCTGTGCAGGTGGGTGTGGTATAATCTACATTGTCTAGGTAGATGGTCAGTAGGTTGACAGTGGTTAAGGTCAACAGGTACAAAAGGTTGACGTGACAATGGTTGACACATTTTTATGTTTGTCCTAATCTTGTATATTTCATGTTCTGTGACCACTATCATCAGTAGAAATGTAGATGTTCGCCACTCTTCAGATCATAGCCACGTAAATCAAGTAAATGTTGGGAAAATGAAAACCCCCAAGAATGTGTCAACCATTGTCATGTTAATCTTTTGACGCTGTTGCCATAATGCATGTTGACCATATGGTGTCGATCTGTTGACTGTCTTCCTAGACAGTGTAGCTCTATTGTCCAGATGCCGTGCAGGATAACTCCCTTGCATTAAACATTTACACATCCGCAGCACAATATGTCTGGCAGAAGAGTCATTTGAATATTTGTTATTATTTGTTAATTTTCTTATATAGCGCAGCAAATTCCGTTGCGCTTTACAATTGGCCTCGATGATAAAACAAAACTGGGTAATAAACTGTCATGGAGCTAGGAAAGCCCAGTTCACAAGTTTACAGTCTATATAATCTCATTCACAATGCATCTCTTCCCACAAACTCATACCTCCTATCCTGTGCCCTCTGGAATGCCAGTTCTGTTTGTAACAAACTGGTCCCCACTCATGACCTTTCATCTCCAACTCCCTGCATCTTCCATCCATTACTGAAACCTGGATTACTCCCTGTGACACTACCTCTGCTGCTGCTCTCTGCTGGGTGCCTCACATTCACCCCCCCCCCCCCCCTCTAACCTGGGGGTTGCTATGGTGGTGGGGTCCTACTATCTACCAACTAATACCCCCAGAACCGTCCCTTACATTCTCTACATTGAAGGTCCATGCTATACGCCTCTTCCAACCTATTCATTTTAGAGTAGCTGTCATTTACCATCCCCCTGGCATTGCATCCAAATTCCTAGATAACTTTGCTTTCTGGCTTCCTCGCTTTCTTCTGACATTCCCTCCATTATCTGACCTAGGCGATTTCAACATCCCTATTTATATCCCCACAAAAATCCCCTGCCTCTAAACTCCTTCACCTCACATCCTCACTTGGTCTCTCGCTGTGGACCTCCTCACCCTCCCATGTGAATGGGAGCTCACTGAATATGGTCTTCATTCACCGTTGTGATATTTCTGATTTCTGCAGCGGGGTACACTGTGATTCCACAGGGAATTACATCGGTGTGCAGAGTTGGATCTTGATCCGACGCACCATCAGGCTAAAAGCTTTGACTGTTCCCAGGATGCATAGTGCCGCCTCCTCTATATCCCCGCCTCCAGGCACTGGAGCTCGGTCTGTAAATTGGTGCCTGCATTGCAGGCAGCTAACAGGGGGGCTGCACTAGGATTCCTGAAAAGAGTTTTTTGAAGAAAAGAAGACTTCAAGGGCTGCAGCACAGGCACTCAGAAGTGCTATATGTCAGTCTGACATATCGTGCTGCGGCTCCATCATCTCCCCCAGCGGTGCTGTATACGCCTGCGCCCTTGTGGCCAGGTACTATTTACAGCAAAGGGCTCCGGTCACTTCAGGCACACACCCGCTGCTGCTCTCCTGGATCGCGTGGCCGCATCTTTAGGAGGAGGTAAGAGGTTCCCCCCAGGCGGGACCTGCTGTGAACGCGATCCGGCACGGCCTGGCCTGGGTACTGTGGCCGTACAGGGACCCCACTAGACCACCAGGGCAAGGTGCACAGGTCGGATTTCTAATAATCCGTTTTCTAAAGGTCCCACAGTACCCGGTGGTGAAGTCCAGCAGAGGGGAAAGGACGCTGACCCCAGGCACCATTTACTGCAAATGTTCCCGCCCTGGAGCTGCATCTCACTTCTCCCTCACTCCCTGTTAGCGTTTTGGCGCCATTACACAGAGCTGCGCTGATCTTGGGACTGCTGGGCAATGTCTCCTCTGTAAAGCCGCCTGCCTCATCAGCGCTGTGCATTTACAGGACACTTAAGTATTCTACATGTTGTTTAGACAGTGTTAGTTAAGAACAAGTGCATAAGTACAGGGATATTTAGTATCCTGTGATATACATCCAGTCTTTACTGCGCATTGTTATATCTGTATACATACATAGCTTTACTTAGTAGTCCAGTTACTTAGTATTGCTAGTCCAGTGCAGTTTTATTGTTGTTTGTAATAATTTCTGCATTGTAGATGTGACTGTGTGTGCCAATAGCTGCTGTGTGGTCTCTATTCCGTGTATCTCACACATATTGCTATACCTATATTCTGTACCCTGAAGGGGGCTAAGTGCATCAGGGTTCTCGTATAATATAGTGTTTCACAGGATATACTATTTTGGTATTTTTCTCTGTGTGTTTCAGTCACCATATACCTCTTAAATTCTCTGTTCGTGATCTGCTTTGCAGTCACACTATACAGGTTTTTTTTTGGCAGGTACTTTGCTGGTTATATTGTACTATTACGCCCTAAGGTTACGCTTCCAAATAATGTCTGCTAAACAGGGCAGTAAATCCATGGCTGATCCTGCACCATGCAGTGCTGACGCCACGGATTGCTCGGAGGAAAACATTGCAGCTGAGGGTTCAGGTTCCGGGGGTTCTGTACCCCTCAGTCAGTCTGCAGCACCGGGGGCACACCAAGACCCACCTTAGGCTGCCTTTTTTAATTTACTGACTACGCTAGTAACTATACTTGTGCCCCTTGTGGGATCTCCTGTGCCATTACAGCCACATATTGTCCTTGTGGTTAATCCGCCATGGGCAGATAATCTGTCCACTCAGTTACAGCAATTAAATCAGTCTTTGACTAAACAAAAACCTAACCCTCGCCCGCCTAGAACCAAGGGGTCCTCTAAGTGGGCCATTACTTCCTTACAATCCACACGTGTTTCAGATACTTCATCCGATGAAGATGGCGTATATACTGACCCCTCAGACACTGATTCGGATGCTTCTGATGGGGAATCTATTACACAGGTTGATGTTCCTGACCACTTGGAGGCTATCAGACTCATTCTTCAAATTGATGATGACGCAGAACCTCCAGATACCTCTAAGAAACCTGATAAGTTCAAGTGTCAGATGGTTACTAAATTAGTTTTTCCTCATTCTGACCATTTGGTTGACATACGTCAGGAATCCTGGGAATATCCAGGAAAGAAATTCTCCCTGTCTAGGAAGATGCTGGCTCGTTATCCCCTCGCTGCGGAGCTAAGTATAAATTGGGAAACACCACGTCTGGTGGACTCACAAGTCGCACGTCTGGTGGTGTCATCTGCTCTGCCTGTCACTACCGTCACCTCCCTAAAGGAACCGACGGATAAGCATGTGGAGGGTTGCTTGAAATCTATTTACACTCTTGCAGGAGCTGTGCATAGGCCCACTATTGCGGCTTCTTGGGCTGCAAAAGCTATTGAAGCCTTGGTTCAGGAAGTTGAAGTGGAGCTACCGTCTGATTTTCCTCATAATGCTAGACAGTGTCTATTATATATTATTACAGCCTCTCATTATATTCAGGAGGCAGCATCTGATGCCAGTGTCCTGGCGGCCAAAGCGTCTACTACGTCCATTCTGGCTCGCCGGATTCTCTGGTTGCGGTCCTGGTCTGTAGATCTGGACTCTAAAAAGACCTTGGAGGTGATCCCCTTTAAAGGAAACATCCTTTTTGAGGAAGATCTCAGCAAAATTGTTGCTGACTTAGCATCCGCTAAGACTGCCTGTCTGCCTAGTACTAATACTTCGGCTCCGAAGGCTAAAAATACCTCCTTTTGCTCCTTTCGACCTCCAAGTAAAGAAAAGGGTCAGGCGTACCCGAAACAGGCTCGCACTTCCAAATCCAGTAAGCCCAAACCTAAACGTTCCTGGGCTGCCCGTCAGCCTGCTTCCAAAACAGACAAGCCTGCTGCATGACGGGGCGGGCCTCCCCCTGGGGGACCCCAGGGCGGGAGACCGACTTCTGCGGTTTGCTCAGGTATGGTTACAGACCACTTCAGATGCCTGGGTAAAGGTAGTCATCACTCACGGTTACGCCATCTACTTTCAAGAAAAGTCCCCCTCACCAGTTTTATTCAACGAACATCCCTTCGGATCCGGTAAAAGTAAAAACTCTCCATTTGGTGGTACAATACCTCCTGGACACAGGAGTGAAGGTGCCGATGCTTCTGGCTCAGAGAGGCAGGGGGTACTATTCAACATTGTTCCTAGTTCCGAAACTGAATCTGTCCTCCCGGACCATTCTAAACATCAAGTCTTTGAACAAATTTGTGCAGGTTTCCAGATTCCATATGGAAACTCTTTGCTCTATTGTTCTGGCCTTGGAGCCCATGGACTATATGGTATCCCTGCACATACAGGATGCTTACCTGCATATACCTATTGCCATGTCGCATCAGCAATACCTGCGGTTTGCTATTGGCTACCTATATTTTCAATTCCAGGCCTTACCGTTTTGCCTGACCACGGTTCCGAGAATCTTCACCAAGGTCATGACGGCTCTGCTCCGCTGTCAGGGTATCAGGATCCTGCCATATCTGGATGACTTGTTGATCCTGGCAAACTGCAGAGGTTCACTGACGGTCCAATTCCTACAAGCCCACGGGTGGCTCATCAACTGGAAGAAATCCTCACTGGTCCCTGCTCAGAGCATGGTGTACCTGGGGGCATTATTGGACACCCACAACCAATGGTTGTTCTTGTCTCCAGAGAAAGTCCTGAAACTTCTGGACAAGATAAGATGCTTCCTATCTTGCCCGCATGTGTCGATACACACGGCGATGCAAGTACTAGTACTTCTGGTGTCGGCTTTCGACATGGTGGAGTATGCTCAATTTCATTCCTGCCCTCTGCAGAGGTTAATCCTGTCCAAATGGGACGGCCTGCCTCACCGGATCAGGACTCACATGATCTCCTTGACTCCGGAGGTTTGCATGTCACTAACCTGGTGGCTACAGGACCAGCAATTGAGCAGGGGTCGTCCCTTCTGGATCTCCAACTGGGTCCTACTGACGACGGATGCCAGTCTGCGGGGTTGGGGCTCAGTGTTCGAGCAACACTCTCTTCAGGGTCGATGAACCAAGGAGGAATCTCTCCTCCCGATAAACATTCTGGAGTTGCGGGCAGTGGTCAATACTTAGAAGCTGGCCTTGCCTCTGCTACAGATCAGGCCTGTTCAAGTACAGTAGGACAATGCCACCATGGTGGCGTACATAAATCATCAAGGTGGCACTCTAAGCCATATGGCAATGATGAAAGTGTCAAAGATTCTTCTTTGGGCAGAACGCCATCTGCCGGCCATATCGGCGGTGTTCATTCCGGGGGTCCCAAACTGGGAAGCGAACTTCCTCAGTCGTTAGGACGTACACGCCGGAGAGTGGAGTCTTCATCCGGAAGTCTTTCAACTCCTAGTGGACAAGTGGGGTCTACCAGATGTAGACCTGATGACGTCTCGACACAATTACAAGGTTCCGGTCTTCGGAGCAGCGTTCGTGGACGCACTGGCAATTCCATGGAACTTTCGGCTGCCGTACGTGTTCCCTCCGGTGTCATTGCTACCCAGGGTAATGAGGTTCAAGCAAGAAGGAGGAATACTACTTCTAATCGCCCCAGCGTGGCCCAGACGGCATTGGTTCTCAGACCTACAGGATCTCTCAATAAAGCTTCTACTTCCTCAATGACCAGACCTCCTCGTTCAGGGCCCTTGTGTCTACCAGGATCTGGCCCGACTGGCTTTGACGGTGTGGCTCTTGAAGCTTCAGTTCTGAGGGCCAAAGGATTTTCTAAGGTGGTCATTCAAACTATGTTGAAGGCCCGTAAACCAGCTTCTACTTGGATTTATCATGGGGTCTGAAATTCTTACTTCACCTGGTGTGCGGCTAAGAATTATGATGCATACAAGTTCAGTACTGCCAAACTCTTGGCTTTCCTGCAACAGGGCCTGGACTTAGGCCTTCGTCTGGCCTCCCTCAAGGTTCATATTTCTGCCTTGTTGATATGGTTTCAGAGAAAAATTGCGACTCATACATTCACTCAGGGTGTTTTACGGATTCAACCTCCCTGTGGCTCCTTGGGATTTGTCGGTTGTTCTGGATGCCTTAGAAGAGTCTCAGTTTGAACCTCTTAAGTCTGTGGTCCTTAAGTGGCTTGTGTCAGGTCCGGGTGTTTTTGTGAATCCGTTAACCCGGGACCAACCACAGGTGTAGGTGCTGGGGTATGAAGAAAGCAGGGAGGACGAAGAAAGTTCCGTTCCATGTATTTATTGAAATTAACAATTCCAGTAAAGAGTTAAATGACAAGTTGTTAATCATCATATCATACTGAAGTATTGCAGGAATGGCAGAAATAATATGCAGGATAAATCTCAAAGACAAATAAAAGAAATGTTCATGGTACTGTATATAAAACAAGCTGATGAATAAATGTTGAATTGTCCAAATATAAACAAGCTTTGATGCTGAACTGCAGAATGTGTTTAACTGGTTAATGCAGACATGAAGAAATAACTGTAAGGATTTGCAATGAAGTTTTGAGAGTTAACTGAGAAGCTGTGAAGAATTATCCTTGTTATGGTAACATAGAAAATAAAAGTACTGAATTGGGTTACTTGCGGGTTCCGGAGATCACTGTGAAAACTGTAGCAGATGACAAGGTGATGAACGGGTTAAATGCAGAGTAGAACAAACGAACAGCTGAGGGTAATGGAATCCTCCAAACTTTGTATGGTTGAAAGCAGACAGACAAGGTAACCTCATGCAGGACTCTGGGAATGCAACTGCTTCCAGTAGGTGTGCAATTAACTGACAGCACAGCGGGGAGCTGGTGGATCTTTTAGCAGTGAAGGCTGCAGACGGACCTCTGGGAACGGAGGCGATATCTGGACCACGGGAATCACACAGGAATGCACGGAGAGAGCTCAGAGCTAGAGCACAGCGTTGATACAACAAAGCACTGGCCCAGAGTAACATAATCCCAGCCTACTTAAAGGCAGCACACGCACGGAATTGGCTTACACCTGCCCACAGGTGTTTTCACAAGTGCTCTGTATTACCTATTTGGTCTCCAACATGGCCACCTCCTATACAGCAGACACACCGCAGTGCCTTAGGCCATTTGGTCCCCGCACTCCCAGTTCCCAGACTCTGCATTACCTGTGCCACTGATCACGCCGCGTCCCCACACGGGTGCACAGCACCGCGAGCAACCGCACTGGCAACGGATGAACCCCAGAACCCGCAGAGGTGAGAGACCGGTTCGTGACAGTACCCCCTCTTCTAAGGGTGGTCTCCAAACACCTTTGAACCTTATCAGGATTTTTGGAGAAGTATTTCTGTACCAGTCTTGGAGCATGAACATCTTCAGAGAAAACCCAGGATCTCTCCTCCGGACCGTAACCCTTCTAGTCGACCAGAAACTGTAAACGTCCATATCGGGAACGTGAGTCCACAATCTCTTTAACTTCAAATTCCTCATTCTGCAAAGAGTGAACTTTAGGAGATTTGGACTGGGCAGTACGGAACTTATTGAAAATCAAAGGCTTCAGTAACGATGTATGAAAGGCGTTAGGAATTCTCAAAGATGGTGGCAACTTGACTTTGTATGACACAGGGTTGAGTACTTTTACAATGGGAAATGGACCAATAAACTTGGGAGCAAATTTCTTAGAAGGAACTTTGAACCTGAGATTGCGTGTAGAAATCCAAACTTGGTCTCCCACCTTGTAATTCGGTACAGCTTTACGTTTTCTATCTGCAAAAGATTTATAACGAGCGGAAGTGTTAGGGTCTCCTGCCCTGTGCTGCCACGTCGTCATGGCAACCGGGAGACAAGTGCTAGTGGAGTAACCTGAGCGCAGCTGATACTCCGGTTCGGGTCTTTTGCTGTGCAGTGGTTATAGGCTCTGTGCACGGCAGGGGATCCGGTGCTGGTTTTTGTGCTCACAGTCTGTGAGGTCTGAGTGGGGCGTGGACAGCACCTGCTTTATAAGGCCTCTTTTCAGGGTAAGCAGATGCTGCTGAATCTCTGTTGGTTAGTCAGTTCATGAAAGTTAGCCAGTACTGTGTAGCTTTGTATTTGTTTGTTGCTTACTGCAAATAGGCCTGGGAATTTGGTATTACACTCTGCCAATCCAGACCTAGCAGTAAGACTGGAGTCAGTCGTTTAGCTTGCTGGGGTTCTGTTATTACTCTGTGAACTTAGCAAGTTTGCGGCTGTATTCTAACACTTGCCTGTCTAATCCTGTCTCACTGTGCTAGGTGTCAGGGGTCAGTTTAGTGGCAGTAAGCTTAAACCTGTGCACTGCAAGTGAGAATCAGGATTGTGGAGGCTCTCCTTGTGTCTATCATTCCATCTCTGACCAAGGAGTTTACTGCCACACCCGTTGGTAACCCTTTAGGGTTTTGCTGTTGCCCTTAGCAACAGCATTTCGGGTTCTCTACGTATTAAAACACAACATCTTGCTTTTTACATCTGAGCAGTTCTAATACAAGGGAGATACCCAGTTCCTTAGCCTCTGGGCTTCTCTGTTCACTGTGTGTGTATTTTGTTACCCTATCACCTTCTGTGTACGTTATGTCATATTCCCCAGTTTGTCTGTGAGTCCATTTGTTTTGCATAACAGTTCAAACACCAGTACATTCCTGCAGACACTGGAGTGCATAACAGTTCTGACACTAGTACTTTCCTGCAGGCACTGGTGTGCATAACATATTCAGCAGCCTAATACTCCTGTTGAAATTTTGTGGGAATATGGAGCATACCCCTCAAAATACGTTGCAACAGGTGGTCGATCAGGTGCAGGTCCTGACTCGACAATTTAATGATTTGTCCATTAAAATGCACACCTCCCAGGCTGCTGGCGGAGCTCCCGCAGCAGCAGCACCTGCAGGGGTTAAGGAGCCGAAAGTAAATCTCCCGGATCGTTTTTCTGGAGATCGCTCGCAGTTCTTTTGTTTCAAGGAGAGCTGCAAGCTATACTTCCGGCTTAGGCCTCAGTCTTCTGGGTCGGAGATTCAGCGGGTGGGCATAGTGATTTCCTTGCTACAAGGAGACCCACAGGTCTGGGCATATGGGTTGCAGCCTGACTGTCCGTCGCTTAAAAGTGTTGATGCTTTTTTTACGGCACTGGGCATGTTGTATGATGACCCTGACAAGACGGCCTCAGCCGAGGCTCAGATTTCGATCCTTAAGCAAGGGCGAAGGCCAGTTGAGGTTTACTGTACGGAGTTTCGGAGGTTGGCCCATGATACCCAGTGGAATGACCCAGCCCTGAGACACCAGTACCGAAGAGGTCTTTCTAACCAGATAAAGGACCAACTGGTACAATATCCCTTGCCTGATAGCTTGGATCAGCTCATGCAGTTATCCATCCGGGTGGATAGACGGCTGAGAGAGCGTAGGCTTGAAAGGGAGACTGAGATTTCCTTCCTTCCCAAGGGAACCTCAGACTCTGAGGAATTTTCTGAGGAGCCTATGCAGATTGGGGCTACCCGCCTCTCCTCGCGTGAGAAGACGCGGAGGAGACAGCAGGGGTTGTGTTTGTACTGTGGGAATAAAGGTCATGTGGTAGTATCATGCCCAGAAAAGCCGGAAAACTTCAGGGCCTGAGGGTGATGGGAAATATCCTGTCAGGCCAGAAGTCAGAATTTCCCAAGAAGACTTTTATCATTCCGGTGACCTTGAAGATCCTCGGTCAAACTGTCAAGACTGAGGCCTTTGTGGACAGTGGGGCCGACGGGGTTTTTATGGACCGCCAATTCGCCCTAAAACACTCTGTTCCCTTAGTACCCTTGGCATCGGAAATTGAGATTTGTGGGTTAAACGGGGAACCATTATCCCAAGGTAAAATTACCTCTTGCACTAGCCAGATTTCTTTGTTTATTGGAGCCACACACTCTGAAAAATTGTCCTTTTATGTGACTGTCTGTACTTTTGCCCCATTGGTGTTGGGGTTACCCTGGTTAAGGGCCCACAATCCTCAATTTGACTGGGTCTCTGGGGAGATTCTTAGTTGGGGTACTGATTGTTTCAGGAGTTGCTTGAGCCTTCCAGTCAGGCTCTCGCAGCTAAGTTTGCCAGGATTGCCAGGGTGTTATGCAGATTTTGCGGACGTGTTCTCCAAAAAAGTTGCAGAGGTACTACCTCCCCATCGCCCCTATGACTGTGCCATTGATTTGTTGCCAAATGCTAAGCTTCCCAAGAGCAGGTTGTACTCCCTGTCACGTCCTGAGACTCAGGCTATGGCAGAGTACATTCAGGAGAACTTGGCTAAGGGATTTATCAGACCTTCACAGTCTCCAGTTGGGTCGGGGTTCTTCTTCGTGGGTAAAAAGGACGGTTCGTTGCGACCCTGCATCGACTTCAGGGAATTGAACCGTATCACGATTAAAAACTCATACCCACTGCCTCTCATTTCGGTCTTGTTTGACCAGCTTCGTACTGCCACCATTTTTTCTAAGATTGACCTACGCGGTGCGTACAATCTAATCCGAATAAGAGAGGGGGATGAATGGAAGACTGCCTTTAATACCCACTCAGGGCATTATGAATATTTGGTGATGCCTTTTGGGCTCTGTAATGCCCCGGCAGTCTTCCAGGATTTCATGAATGATGTGCTCAGGGAATATTTGGATAGATTCTTAGTTGTATACTTAGATGACATCCTAATCTTCTCCCATTCCCTGGAGGAACATCAGAAGCATGTACGCTTAGTCCTCCAGAAACTCAGAGACCACCGGCTTGGGGCGAAGCTGGAGAAGTGCGAATTTGAAGTTCAGCAAATCGCATTTCTAGGATATATTATCTCCCCAGAAGGTTTCCAAATGGAGGGTTCCAAGGTACAGGCAGTCCTGGATTGGGTGCAGCCCACTAGTTTGAAGGCGCTTCAGCGTTTCCTGGGCTTTGCGAATTTTTATAGACGATTTATCGCTGGATTTTCGTCTATAGTGGCGCCCTTGGTGGCACTCACTAAGAAAGGGGCGGATGTTGCTCACTGGTCTTGTGAGGCTAAAGCGGCTTTTGCCCGTCTCAAAAGGGCATTTGTTTCGGCCAAGGTGCTGCGACACCCAGATCCAGAGCGTCCTTTTGTGGTGGAGGTGGATGCCTCTGAGATGGGTATTGGGGCAGTGCTTTCTCAGATGGGAGTGTCTGATAATCGCCTTCATCCCTGTGCTTACTTTTCCCGTAAATTTTCGCCTGCCGAGATGAATTATGACGTGGGTAACCGGGAATTGTTGGCTATTAAGGATGCACTCGAGGAGTGGAGACACTGGCTGGAGGGGGCTAAGTTTGTGGTCTCAATTCTCACTGACCATAAGAATCTGGCATATTTAGAGTCAGCGAAGCGTCTCAATGCCAGGCAGGCACGATGGGCTTTGTTTTTTGCTCGCTTTAATTTTTTGATAACATATCGCCCTGGGTCAAAAAACATCAAGGCTGATGCGCTCTCGCGGAGTTTTGCTCCAATCCAGGAGACCACCGAGGAGCCGTTGCCCATTGTTTCCCCATCATGTATTAAAGTGGGCATTACCCAGGACCTCTTATCATTAGTCCTTAGAGCACAGGAGCAGGCTCCTCCAGACCTTCCGGTAGGTCTTTTGTTTGTGCCTCCTAGGTTAAGACAGCGAGTGTTCCTGGAATTGCTATCTAGGGCGGTGTGGTGGCCCTCGGTGGCTAAGGATGTGGATCAGTGGGTTCGGGCATGTGACATCTGTGCCCGAAATAAGACTCCTAGAGGGGTTCCTGTTGGCCCATTACATCCACTCTCTATCCCATCTAAGCCATGGACCCACATTTCAATGGATTTTGTGGTGGACTTGCCCAAATCCTCGGGGATGACAGCCATCTGGGTTGTCGTTGACAGGTTTTCGAAGATGGCGCACTTCGTTCCACTGGTTGGGCTGCCATCAGCCAGACGCCTGTCTGAATTATTTATGCTGCATGTTGTGCGTCTCCACGGGTTGCCACTTGATGTGGTCTCTGACCGCGGATCCCAGTTTGTGGCCAAATTCTGGAGGGCATTTTGTTCCGATCTCCAGATTTCTGTCAGCTTGTCGTCAGGCTACCATCCGCAGTCTAATGGGCAGACTGAAAGGGTGAACCAGTCCTTGGAGCAGTTCCTCAGGTGTTATGTCTCCAAGTGTCAGACTGACTGGGTTGCTCATCTGTCCATGGCGGAGTTTGCCTATAACAACGTGGCTCACTCTGCTACAGGGATCTCTCCCTTCCTTTGTGTGTATGGGCATCATCCTAAGGCCAATTCTTTTGACCCCCTGGACTCCACGCCTGGTGGTTCCTCTGTGGTTTCGGTCCTTAGAGGTATTTGGCGGAAAGTGAAGAAAGCCCTTGTGTCTGTGTCATTAGTGACCAAAAGGGTTTTTGATAAGCGGAAAAGACCCTGCAGCTTCAAATTAGGAGACTTCGTCTGGTTGTCTACCAAGAATTTGAAGTTGAGACAGCCATCTCATAAGTTAGGGCCCCGGTTCATCGGCCCTTATAAGATCACCAGGGTTATCAATCCGGTGGCATTTCAGTTAGATCTGCCCCGTTCTTTGGGTATCAATAAAACATTTCATTGTTCCCTTTTAAAACGGGCGATTAGTAATCCTTCTTCCAGTGGAAGACCTTCCCCTCTTCTGATACGTGGCCAGAGGGAGTTTGTTGTTGAAAGGATTCTTGACTCCAAGGTGGTTCGGGGTCGGCTGTCATTTTTGGTGCACTGGAAGGGGTATGGCCCGGAGGAGCGGTCGTGGGTGCGCAGTTGTGATCTTCATGCCCCCAGACTGATACGCTCTTTCTTCTCGCAGTTCCCCGATAAACCCGGTGGTAGGGGTTCTTTGACCCCTCGTCAGAGGGGGGGGTACTGTTAGGGTCTCCTGCCCTGTGCTGCCACGTCGTCATGGCAACCGGGAGACAAGTGCTAGTGGAGTAACCTGAGCGCAGCTGATACTCCGGTTCGGGTCTTTTGCTGTGCAGTGGTTATAGGCTCTGTGCACGGCAGGGGATCCGGTGCTGGTTTTTGTGCTCACAGTCTGTGAGGTCTGAGTGGGGCGTGGACAGCACCTGCTTTATAAGGCCTCTTTTCAGGGTAAGCAGATGCTGCTGAATCTCTGTTGGTTAGTCAGTTCATGAAAGTTAGCCAGTACTGTGTAGCTTTGTATTTGTTTGTTGCTTACTGCAAATAGGCCTGGGAATTTGGTATTACACTCTGCCAATCCAGACCTAGCAGTAAGACTGGAGTCAGTCGTTTAGCTTGCTGGGGTTCTGTTATTACTCTGTGAACTTAGCAAGTTTGCGGCTGTATTCTAACACTTGCCTGTCTAATCCTGTCTCACTGTGCTAGGTGTCAGGGGTCAGTTTAGTGGCAGTAAGCTTAAACCTGTGCACTGCAAGTGAGAATCAGGATTGTGGAGGCTCTCCTTGTGTCTATCATTCCATCTCTGACCAAGGAGTTTACTGCCACACCCGTTGGTAACTCTTTAGGGTTTTGCTGTTGCCCTTAGCAACAGCATTTCGGGTTCTCTACGTATTAAAACACAACATCTTGCTTTTTACATCTGAGCAGTTCTAATACAAGGGAGATACCCAGTTCCTTAGCCTCTGGGCTTCTCTGTTCACTGTGTGTGTATTTTGTTACCCTATCACCTTCTGTGTACGTTATGTCATATTCCCCAGTTTGTCTGTGAGTCCATTTGTTTTGCATAACAGTTCAAACACCAGTACATTCCTGCAGACACTGGAGTGCATAACAGTTCTGACACTAGTACTTTCCTGCAGGCACTGGTGTGCATAACAGGAAGTTCTGACCAACGACTTACGCACACAACTCCAGATTCTAGATAGACGTTGAAGCTCTTGATCTGCTGCTGGAACCTCTAGGGCTGGCAATGGATGGAACTCCGGCACACGAGGATGATAGCCGAAGTTAATATAAAAGGGCGTAGATTCTGAAGACGAATGGAAGAGATTATTATGAGCAAATTCTGCCAATGGAAGGTAGTCAACCCAGTCATCCTGTGAGGACGATATATATAGCCGGAGAAATGTTTCAAGGTCTTGGTTTACTTTCTCAGTTTGTCCATCTGTCTGAGGATGATATGCAGAAGAAAAGTTCAACTTGACATTTAAAGATGAACAAAGCGACCTCCAAAACTTGGCCACAAACTGTGTTCCCCGATCAGAGATGATCTCTCGAGGAAGGCCATGCAACTTGAAGATTTCAGAGATGAACAATTTGGCTAGTAAAGGGGCTGATGGTAATCCAGTTAATGGAATGAAATGTGCTCTCTACTCTTTTCAATGGTTCTCATCACTGATAATCGGGAGTTGGATATCCAGAAAGGCGCTTGCGATTGTTCGTAAGTTCTCTGCAACCATATTTATCTCCTATTTTGTTGTAAGCCATTCTCTCTCTCCTTCCCCCTTAAATGTAATTGTATCTTTATTGTATTTTATGTGTAGTAATTCGGTTAGGTATTTTATGTTATCTTGGTAGTGTATAACTTGTATTGTGTTATTCTTTTGCAATTGAACGTTCATTCATTTCCTTAAAAGGTGTTAGACCCTTAGACCGGTATTTGAGTGTTTATTATATTACTAAAGGGTTCTCAGAGCGTAAGAATCGCTCATACAGCTTTTAAACTAACAAGGTTTCACTGTGTTGCATTTACACCTTATCACTGCACAAAGGTTTACAATTGAAGTACATTGTTTATGATATTGTTACAAAGGTCTAACTCTGTGAGCGTCAGCGCCGCTCGTGATCTTTTTAAGTGGGTCAACTTACACAATCGGTGGCTGTCCAAATACTTTTTTGCCCCACTGTATATATCTATCTATATATAGCACTGTGTATTTAGCATTGAGGTGCAATTCAAATGAGTATAAAATTGACAAAATAGCTAATTCTACATTTACATAAATGAGTGTCCCAAAAAGAAATCACTTTCTGTATTAGCCTTTGGCTAGTTTTTGTATCTGGGTACCTAGTATTCACTTCCTGGGAGGAGCATAACCAACTGAGCTTCACAATCAGACCACTGGGCCATGATTATGTACAGTATGTATACTGTATGTTGTCATCTGAGTAATATTGTGTGATACAATTTAATCCTGTGCAGGTGGGTGTGGTATAATCTACATTGTCTAGGTAGATGGTCAGTAGGTTGACAGTGGTTAAGGTCAACAGGTACAAAAGGTTGACGTGACAATGGTTGACACATTTTTATGTTTGTCCTAATCTTGTATATTTCATGTTCTGTGACCACTATCATCAGTAGAAATGTAGATGTTCGCCACTCTTCAGATCATAGCCACGTAAATCAAGTAAATGTTGGGAAAATGAAAACCCCCAAGAATGTGTCAACCATTGTCATGTTAATCTTTTGACGCTGTTGCCATAATGCATGTTGACCATATGGTGTCGATCTGTTGACTGTCTTCCTAGACAGTGTAGCTCTATTGTCCAGATGCCGTGCAGGATAACTCCCTTGCATTAAACATTTACACATCCGCAGCACAATATGTCTGGCAGAAGAGTAATTTGAATATTTGTTATTATTTGTTAATTTTCTTATATAGCGCAGCAAATTCCGTTGCGCTTTACAATTGGCCTCGATGATAAAACAAAACTGGGTAATAAACTGTCATGGAGCTAGGAAAGCCCAGTTCACAAGTTTACAGTCTATATAATCTCATTCACATCTCTTCCCACAAACTCATACCTCCTATCCTGTGCCCTCTGGAATGCCAGTTCTGTTTGTAACAAACTGGTCCCCACTCATGACCTTTCATCTCCAACTCCCTGCATCTTCCATCCATTACTGAAACCTGGATTACTCCCTGTGACACTACCTCTGCTGCTGCTCTCTGCTGGGTGCCTCACATTCACCCCCCCCTCCCCCCCTCTAACCTGGGGGTTGCTATGGTGGTGGGGTCCTACTATCTACCAACTAATACCCCCAGAACCGTCCCTTACATTCTCTACATTGAAGGTCCATGCTATACGCCTCTTCCAACCTATTCATTTTAGAGTAGCTGTCATTTACCATCCCCCTGGCATTGCATCCAAATTCCTAGATAACTTTGCTTTCTGGCTTCCTCGCTTTCTTCTGACATTCCCTCCATTATCTGACCTAGGCGATTTCAACATCCCTATTTATATCCCCACAAAAATCCCCTGCCTCTAAACTCCTTCACCTCACATCCTCACTTGGTCTCTCGCTGTGGACCACCTCACCCTCCCATGTGAATGGGAGCTCACTGAATATGGTCTTCATTCACCGTTGTGATATTTCTGATTTCTGCAGCGGGGTACACTGTGATTCCACAGGGAATTACATCGGTGTGCAGAGTTGGATCTTGATCCGACGCACCATCAGGCTAAAAGCTTTGACTGTTCCCAGGATGCATAGTGCCGCCTCCTCTATATCCCCGCCTCCAGGCACTGGAGCTCGGTCTGTAAATTGGTGCCTGCATTGCAGGCAGCTAACAGGGGGGCTGCGCTAGGATCCCTGAAAAGAGCTTTTTGAAGAAAAGAAGACTTCAAGGGCTGCAGCACAGGCACTCAGAAGTGCTATATGTCAGTCTGACATATCGTGCTGCGGCTCCATCATCTCCCCCAGCGGTGCTGTAGACGCCTGCGCCCTTGTGGCCAGGTACTATTTACAGCAAAGGGCTCCGGTCACTTCAGGCACACACCCGCTGCTGCTCTCCTGGATCGCGTGGCCGCATCTTTAGGAGGAGGTAAGAGGTTCCCCCCAGGCGGGACCTGCTGTGAACGCGATCCGGCACGGCCTGGCCTGGGTACTGTGGCCGTACAGGGACCCCACTAGACCACCAGGGCAAGGTGCACAGGTCGGATTTCTAATAATCCGTTTTCTAAAGGTCCCACAGTACCCGGTGGTGAAGTCCAGCAGAGGGGAAAGGACGCTGACCCCAGGCACCATTTACTGCAAATGTTCCCGCCCTGGAGCTGCATCTCACTTCTCCCTCACTCCCTGTTAGCGTTTTGGCGCCATTACACAGAGCTGCGCTGATCTTGGGACTGCTGGGCAATGTCTCCTCTGTAAAGCCGCCTGCCTCATCAGCGCTGTGCCTTTACAGGACACTTAAGTATTCTACATGTTGTTTAGACAGTGTTAGTTAAGAACAAGTGCATAAGTACTGGGATATTTAGTATCCTGTGATATACATCCAGTCTTTACTGCGCATTGTTATATCTGTATACATACATAGCTTTACTTAGTAGTCCAGTTACTTAGTATTGCTAGTCCAGTGCAGTTTTATTGTTGTTTGTAATAATTTCTGCATTGTAGATGTGACTGTGTGTGCCAATAGCTGCTGTGTGGTCTCTATTCCGTGTATCTCACACATATTGCTATACCTATATTCTGTACCCTGAAGGGGGCTAAGTGCATCAGGGTTCTCGTATAATATAGTGTTTCACAGGATATACTATTTTGGTATTTTTCTCTGTGTGTTTCAGTCACCATATACCTCTTAAATTCTCTGTTCGTGATCTGCTTTGCAGTCACACTATACAGGTTTTTTTTGGCAGGTACTTTGCTGGTTATATTGTACTATTACGCCCTAAGGTTACGCTTCCAAATAATGTCTGCTAAACAGGGCAGTAAATCCATGGCTGATCCTGCACCATGCAGTGCTGACGCCACGGATTGCTCGGAGGAAAACATTGCAGCTGAGGGTTCAGGTTCCGGGGGTTCTGTACCCCTCAGTCAGTCTGCAGCACCGGGGGCACACCAAGACCCACCTTAGGCTGCCTTTTTTAATTTACTGACTACGCTAGTAACTATACTTGTGCCCCTTGTGGGATCTCCTGTGCCATTACAGCCACATATTGTCCTTGTGGTTAATCCGCCATGGGCAGATAATCTGTCCACTCAGTTACAGCAATTAAATCAGTCTTTGACTAAACAAAAACCTAACCCTCGCCCGCCTAGAACCAAGGGGTCCTCTAAGTGGGCCATTACTTCCTTACAATCCACACGTGTTTCAGATACTTCATCCGATGAAGATGGCGTATATACTGACCCCTCAGACACTGATTCGGATGCTTCTGATGGGGAATCTATTACACAGGTTGATGTTCCTGACCACTTGGAGGCTATCAGACTCATTCTTCAAATTGATGATGACGCAGAACCTCCAGATACCTCTAAGAAACCTGATAAGTTCAAGTGTCAGATGGTTACTAAATTAGTTTTTCCTCATTCTGACCATTTGGTTGACATACGTCAGGAATCCTGGGAATATCCAGGAAAGAAATTCTCCCTGTCTAGGAAGATGCTGGCTCGTTATCCCCTCGCTGCGGAGCGAAGTATAAATTGGGAAACACCACGTCTGGTGGACTCACAAGTCGCACGTCTGGTGGTGTCATCTGCTCTGCCTGTCACTACCGTCACCTCCCTAAAGGAACCGACGGATAAGCATGTGGAGGGTTGCTTGAAATCTATTTACACTCTTGCAGGAGCTGTGCATAGGCCCACTATTGCGGCTTCTTGGGCTGCAAAAGCTATTGAAGCCTTGGTTCAGGAAGTTGAAGTGGAGCTACCGTCTGATTTTCCTCATAATGCTAGACAGTGTCTATTATATATTATTACAGCCTCTCATTATATTCAGGAGGCAGCATCTGATGCCAGTGTCCTGGCGGCCAAAGCGTCTACTACGTCCATTCTGGCTCGCCGGATTCTCTGGTTGCGGTCCTGGTCTGTAGATCTGGACTCTAAAAAGACCTTGGAGGTGATCCCCTTTAAAGGAAACATCCTTTTTGAGGAAGATCTCAGCAAAATTGTTGCTGACTTAGCATCCGCTAAGACTGCCTGTCTGCCTAGTACTAATACTTCGGCTCCGAAGGCTAAAAATACCTCCTTTTGCTCCTTTCGACCTCCAAGTAAAGAAAAGGGTCAGGCGTACCCGAAACAGGCTCGCACTTCCAAATCCAGTAAGCCCAGACCTAAACGTTCCTGGGCTGCCCGTCAGCCTGCTTCCAAAACAGACAAGCCTGCTGCATGACGGGGCGGGCCTCCCCCTGGGGGACCCCAGGGCGGGAGACCGACTTCTGCGGTTTGCTCAGGTATGGTTACAGACCACTTCAGATGCCTGGGTAAAGGTAGTCATCACTCACGGTTACGCCATCTACTTTCAAGAAAAGTCCCCCTCACCAGTTTTATTCAACGAACATCCCTTCGGATCCGGTAAAAGTAAAAACTCTCCATTTGGTGGTACAATACCTCCTGGACACAGGAGTGAAGGTGCCGATGCTTCTGGCTCAGAGAGGCAGGGGGTACTATTCAACATTGTTCCTAGTTCCGAAACTGAATCTGTCCTCCCGGCCCATTCTAAACATCAAGTCTTTGAACAAATTTGTGCAGGTTTCCAGATTCCATATGGAAACTCTTTGCTCTATTGTTCTGGCCTTGGAGCCCATGGACTATATGGTATCCCTGCACATACAGGATGCTTACCTGCATATACCTATTGCCATGTCGCATCAGCAATACCTGCGGTTTGCTATTGGCTACCTATATTTTCAATTCCAGGCCTTACCGTTTTGCCTGACCACGGTTCCGAGAATCTTCACCAAGGTCATGACGGCTCTGCTCCGCTGTCAGGGTATCAGGATCCTGCCATATCTGGATGACTTGTTGATCCTGGCAAACTGCAGAGGTTCACTGACGGTCCAATTCCTACAAGCCCACGGGTGGCTCATCAACTGGAAGAAATCCTCACTGGTCCCTGCTCAGAGCATGGTGTACCTGGGGGCATTATTGGACACCCACAACCAATGGTTGTTCTTGTCTCCAGAGAAAGTCCTGAAACTTCTGGACAAGATAAGATGCTTCCTATCTTGCCCGCATGTGTCGATACACACGGCGATGCAAGTACTAGTACTTCTGGTGTCGGCTTTCGACATGGTGGAGTATGCTCAATTTCATTCCTGCCCTCTGCAGAGGTTAATCCTGTCCAAATGGGACGGCCTGCCTCACCGGATCAGGACTCGCATGATCTCCTTGACTCTGGAGGTTTGCATGTCACTAACCTGGTGGCTACAGGACCAGCAATTGAGCAGGGGTCGTCCCTTCTGGATCTCCAACTGGGTCCTACTGACGACGGATGCCAGTCTGCGGGGTTGGGGCTCAGTGTTCGAGCAACACTCTCTTCAGGGTCGATGAACCAAGGAGGAATCTCTCCTCCCGATAAACATTCTGGAGTTGCGGGCAGTGGTCAATACTTAGAAGCTGGCCTTGCCTCTGCTACAGATCAGGCCTGTTCAAGTACAGTAGGACAATGCCACCATGGTGGCGTACATAAATCATCAAGGTGGCACTCTAAGCCATATGGCAATGATGGAAGTGTCAAAGATTCTTCTTTGGGCAGAACGCCATCTGCCGGCCATATCGGCGGTGTTCATTCCGGGGGTCCCAAACTGGGAAGCGAACTTCCTCAGTCATTAGGACGTACACGCCGGAGAGTGGAGTCTTCATCCGGAAGTCTTTCAACTCCTAGTGGACAAGTGGGGTCTACCAGATGTAGACCTGATGACGTCTCGACACAATTACAAGGTTCCGGTCTTCGGAGCAGCGTTCGTGGACGCACTGGCAATTCCATGGAACTTTCGGCGGCCGTACGTGTTCCCTCCGGTGTCATTGCTACCCAGGGTAATGAGGTTCAAGCAAGAAGGAGGAATACTACTTCTAATCGCCCCAGCGTGGCCCAGACGGCATTGGTTCTTAGACCTACAGGATCTCTCAATAAAGCTTCTACTTCCTCAATGACCAGACCTCCTCGTTCAGGGCACTTGTGTCTACCAGGATCTGGCCCGACTGGCTTTGACGGTGTGGCTCTTGAAGCTTCAGTTCTGAGGGCCAAAGGATTTTCTAAGGTGGTCATTCAAACTATGTTGAAGGCCCGTAAACCAGCTTCTACTTGGATTTATCATGGGGTCTGAAATTCTTACTTCACCTGGTGTGCGGCTAAGAATTATGATGCATACAAGTTCAGTACTGCCAAACTCTTGGCTTTCCTGCAACAGGGCCTGGACTTAGGCCTTCGTCTGGCCTCCCTCAAGGTTCATATTTCTGCCTTGTTGATATGGTTTCAGAGAAAAATTGCGACTCTGCCTGATGTTCATACATTCACTCAGGGTGTTTTACGGATTCAACCTCCCTGTGGCTCCTTGGGATTTGTCGGTTGTTCTGGATGCCTTAGAAGAGTCTGTTTGAACCTCTTAAGTCTGTGGTCCTTAAGTGGCTTGTGTCAGGTCCGGGTGTTTTTGTGAATCCGTTAACCCGGGACCAACCACAGGTGTAGGTGCTGGGGTATGAAGAAAGCAGGGAGGACGAAGAAAGTTCCGTTCCATATATTTATTGAAATTAACAATTCCAGTAAAGAGTTAAATGACAAGTTGTTAATCATCATATCATACTGAAGTATTGCAGGAATGGCAGAAATAATATGCAGGATAAATCTCAAAGACAAATAAAAGAAATGTTCATGGTACTGTATATAAAACAAGCTGATGAATAAATGTTGAATTGTCCAAATATAAACAAGCTTTGATGCTGAACTGCAGAATGTGTTTAACTGGTTAATGCAGACATGAAGAAATAACTGTAAGGATTTGCAATGAAGTTTTGAGAGTTAACTGAGAAGCTGTGAAGAATTATCCTTGTTATGGTAACATAGAAAATAAAAGTACTGAATTGGGTTACTTGCGGGTTCCGGAGATCACTGTGAAAACTGTAGCAGATGACAAGGTGATGAACGGGTTAAATGCCGAGTAGAACAAACGAACAGCTGAGGGTAATGGAATCCTCCAAACTTTGTATGGTTGAAAGCAGACAGACAAGGTAACCTCATGCAGGACTCTGGGAATCCAACTGCTTCCAGTAGGTATGCAATTAACTGACAGCACAGCGGGGAGCTGGTGGATCTTTTAGCAGTGAAGGCTGCAGACGGACCTCTGGGAACGGAGGCGATATCTGGACCACGGGAATCACACAGGAATGCACGGAGAGAGCTCAGAGCTAGAGCACAGCGTTGATACAACAAAGCACTGGCCCAGAGTAACATAATCCCAGCCTACTTAAAGGCAGCACACGCACGGGATTGGCTTACACCTGCCCACAGGTGTTTTCACAAGTGCTCTGTATTACCTATTTGGTCTCCAACATGGCCACCTCCTATACAGCAGACACCGCAGTGCCTTAGGCCATTTGGTCCCCGCACTCCCAGTTCCCAGACTCTGCATTACCTGTGCCACTGATCACGCCGCGTCCCCACACGGGCGCACAGCACCGCGAGGAACCGCACTGGCAACGGATGAACCCCAGAACCCGCAGAGGTGAGAGACCGGTTCGTGACAGCTTGCTATTAATGTCTTGATTTTGCTGGCTATTGCCTCTGATAGACGGGTTTCCGACTTGGGTGCCTTGGCCTGTCGGTCACCCTTTCTGATTTTTCAATGTGACCGGCCGGTTTTTAGAAATCACCCTGGTTATCTGCCTAAGGTGGTGTCATCTTTCCACCTTAACAAAGAGATTGTGGTTCCGGCCTTTACCTCTCTTGGTTTATCCTCCAAAGAGCGGTCTTTGGATGTGGTACGGGCTCTCCGTGTTTATGTGAAGAGTACCGCTTTGCTTAGGAGATCTGATTCTCTTTGTTCTTTTTGGTTTTCACAAACGTGGCTGGCCAGCTAATAAGCCAACCTTGGCCAGATGGATTAGAATGGTGATTGCATATGTTTATGTACAGGCTGGACTTCCAGCTCCTGCTACCATCAAAGCCCATTCTACTCGGTCTGTTGGACCTTCTTGGGCGGCCCGCCGTGGTGCGACCCTTGAACAATTGTGCAAGGCGGCTACGTGGTCCTCAGTGAACACGTTCATAAGGTTCTATGACTTCGATACTTCCGCCTCCCAGGATGCCTCCTTTGGACGCCGGGTTCTTGTGCCCGCTACAGTGCGTACCCTTCCATTAGGAACTGCTTTAGGTCATCCCCGATGTAATTCCCTGTTGAATCACAGTGTACCCCGCTACAGAAAAGGAGATTTATGGTAAGAACTTACCTTTGTTAAATCTCTTTCTGCGAGGTACACTGGATTCCACAGAGTGCCCACCCTGATGCACTTTGCTTCTTTGGGTTTATATGGTATTAGCTGCTGGTACCTTCTCCTGTCGTGAGAATGTAGTTGTATGTGGCTAGTAACTGTTGTCGTCTCTCTTACCTGCTACTGCATTGGACTGGTTAACAAAACTGAGCTCCAGTGCCTGCAGGTGGGAATATAGAGGAGGCAGCGCTATGCATCCTGGGAACAGTCAAAGCTTTTAGCCTGTTGGTGCCTTGGATCAAGATCCAACTCTACATCCCGATGTAATTCCCTGTAGAATCCAGTGTACCTCGCAGAAAGATATTTAACAAAGGTAAGTTCTTACCATAAATCCCCTTTTCTCCAACTCCCCATTTCCCCTCTCTGACTACCAGCTGCTCTCCTTTAACTTATCTATCTCCGCTTCCCCATCTCTACCTCCAAAGGCTACCATCACTTAGCGTAACATTGAGGCTATTGACACCACATCCCTATTCTCCTCTGGACTTCTATCTCTCATGCCCTGAACAAGCAACTTCCCTATACAATGCATCCCTTACTTCTGCTCTTGACTGTGTTGCACCACCAACCACTATTCATCCTTGCAAATTGACACCTCAACCCTGGACACCAAATGCACAGATATCTGCAAAAGTGCTCACGTACTGCTGAGCAACACTGGAGGAAATTGCACTCTAATGCAGACTTCATCCATTTCAAACTTATGTTTTCATCCTTCAGTGCTGCCCTTTCCCTCGTTAAACAGTCATACCTCAATCTCTCTCATCTCCTCCCAGTCTTCCAACCCCCGGCGCCTCTTTACCACTCTAAACTCACTCCTGCCCACCTCCACATTGTCTCCCCTCCTCACTCTCTGCTCTTGACTTTGCCACTTCACATCCAAAATTGACTCCATACGCAAGGACATCACACCAGAGCATCAGCAGCCAGCCACCTCCTATCCCTTACCACTCCTCCCCATCCCTCTCACCAACTCTGACATCTTTCTCCCATGTATCTGGTGAGGAAGTCATGGCCCTCATCTTTTCCCCCCGCCTCCTTCACTAACGCCTTCTGTCTGTTCCCATCTTGCCCACCTTCTCAATCTCTCCCTCTCATCAAGCACTGTTCCCCCTGCCTTCAAGCATGCATGCGTCTCTCTATTCTTAAAAAACCTACACTTAATCCAAACTCTCTTCAACTACCGACCCATCTCTCTCTTCTCTTTTGCATCCAAACTCCTTGAGCGTATTGTCTACAACCACCTTACTTCCTTTCTTTCCTCACACTTACTGCTTAACTCATTCCAGTCTGGCTTCCGTCCTCTCCACTTCACTGAAACTGCCCTTACAAAAGTCTGCAATGACCCATGCTGCCACATCTAAGGGCCACTACTCTGTTTATTCTTCTTGACCTCTCTGCTGCTTTTGATACAGTGAACCACCCTCTCCTTCTGCAAATCCTTCACTCCATTGGTCTGCGTGATACTGCCCTCTCTTGGCTATCTTCCTACCTCTCTGACCGTTGCTTCTCTGTCTCCTTTCATTACTCCACCCCCCCCCCCCACCACCACCACCACCACTTCCACTAACTGTAGGTGTCCCCCAAGGTTCTGTTTTTGGTCTTCTCTTTTTCCCTCTCTATACGTCCTCTTTAGGTGAACTCATTAGTTCTTTTGACTTACAATATCATCTATGCTAATGATACTCGAATCTACCCTTTCTCCCCTGACCTCTCCCCCGCTCTCCTCACTCGTATCTCCAACTGTCTCTCTGCTATCTCTAAGTTTAACATGTTTAAGACTGAGCTGATCATCTTCCCACCATCTCAGTGCCCACAATTTCATTATCTATTGTCTATTATCTATTGGTGGCACAGCTATCTCCTCCCTCTCCTTCAAACCACACATTCAGCACCTCTCTCAAACCTGCCGTTTTCATCTAAAAAATATTTCCAGAATTAGACCCTTTCTGACACCAGATGCTACTGAGACCCTTATCCAATCACTGGTCATCTCCAGGCTAGACTACTGTAATCTCCTCCTGACTGGCATCCCTGACATGCCTCTCTCCACTCCAATTATCCTCAATGCTGCAGCCCGGCTCATCTTCCTCACCCAACGCACTATGTCAACCTCCCCTCTCCTACAAGCCCTTCACTGGCTTCTCTTCCCTTTCAGAATCAAATTCAAGTGTCACACACTTGCTTACAAAGCCCTCACCCACTCCTCTCCCATCTGCATCTCTGACCTTATCTCCCATTACACTCCCACTCGTCCTCTTATCTCTGCTAATGCATGCTGTCTCTCCTGCCTACTGATTACTTCCTCCCACTCCTACCTCTAAGTTTTTTACGTGCTGCTACCTTTCTATAGAATTCTCTACCTCCCCCCCCCCCCCCCCCTTAGACTCTCCATTTCTTTACAAAACTTCAAACGGGCTCTCAAGACCCACTTCTTTACAAAACCCATCTAAATCTCATCCTACCCCTCTATTCCACGTTCTCTGTCTACCCCATTTGTGTCAGCCCTGTCTAGTCTGCCTCTCCCCTTTAGAATGTAAGCGGTCACGAGTAGGGCCCTCTTCCCTCATGTGCTTATCCTTTTCTTACTTTATTAATCTTCCACTGCACCAAATCCTGCGATTTTCTGCCACTGATACTTATTTCACTGTCATCTGCTGATGTAGCTATGTTTATTTACCCTGTACTTGTCCTACTGTATATTGTCTTCAACTGTAATTCGCTGTTTTCCTGGTTTGATTATTTGTTTATGTACTTTGTAATTGTGTGCAACGGAACCCTTGTGGCCTTGTGGTGCCATATAGATATAAGATAATAAATAGAGAAATAACACCTGTCCATGTGTATCAATGCCTATCAATTGCATAGTTGTCTACCAGAGCGCAAAGGTTCTCATGGGCTGCATATCACATCACAGCAATGATGAATCAGGGTCAGGAGGAAGGGAAAGTGAAGAAAGAGAAAATATGTGAGTATATGTGTGGACTGTACAGGTGGGATATAATTGGATAGGAAATCTTATGAACGTTTTGTGAGCGATTCTGGAATTTGATAAGCTTGTCTGAATAGGTGAGTTTTCAGGGAATTGCTTGAAGGTTTGGAGACTAGAGGAGAGTCTTATTGTGCGTAGTAGGGCATTCCACAGAGTAGCTGCAGCCCGAAGAAAGTCCTGCAATCGTGCATGGGAGTGAGAAATGAGTGTGGATGAGAGATGCAGATCTGGTGAAGAGCGAAGAGGTCGCGTAGGGAGATATTTTGAGATAAGCAAAGAGATGTACAGTACATAAGTGTAGTTTGGTTAATGGCCTTGTGTGTGAGTAAAAGTATTTTATATTGAATATGGTAGAATACAGGTAACCAATGAAGGGACTGACATAGTGTATCTGCAGACAATGAACATCTAACGAGGAAGATTAGCCTCACAGCTGCATTCAGAATGGATTGCAGTGGTGAGAGTCTCTTTTCGGTAAGACCAGTAAGAAGACTATTGCAATAATCAATGCGGGAGATATTGAGAGCATGGATTAGAGGTTTTGCAGTGTCTTGTGGAAGGTGTGGTCCTATTTTGGATATGGTTTTTAGATGCATGTAACATGATTTTGAGACAGATTGAATGTGGGGAACAAAGGTCAATTCAGAGTCATTGACACTAAGGGGTCATTCCGAGTTGAACGCTCGCTAGCTACTTTTAGCAGCCGCGCAAATGCATAGTTGCCACCCACGGAGGAGTGTATTTTCACTTTGCAAGCGTGCAAACGCGTGTGCAGCCGAGCGGGACAAAAACGTTTTTTGCCGTATCTGAGTAGCTCTGGACTTCCTCAGCCCTTGCGATCACTTCAGTCTTTTTGGTCCCGGAACTGACGTCAGACACCCGCCCTGCAAACACTTGGACACGCCTGCGTTTTTCCAAACACTCCCTGAAAACGGTCAGTTGCCACCCACAAATGCCGTCTTCCTGTCAATCTCCTTGCGATTGGCTGTGCATATGGATTCTTCGTTAAGTCCATCGCCCAGCAACGATCCGCTTTGTACACGTACAAAGTGCCTGCGCATTCCAGTGCATACGCATGCGCAGTAGTAACCTGTTCACTGCGCTGCAAAAAACGGCAGCGAGCGATCAACTTGGAATGACCCCTTTAGGCAGCAAGCTTGTGGTGTAGGATTGATTGTTGAGTTCTCAACGTTGATAGAGATATCAGGTTGGTAACTACTATTTGCCTGTTTTGGAAGTATTAAGTTTGAGGTAGCAAGATGACATCCAAGATGAAACAGCAGAGAGGCATTCAGTGACATGGACCAATACTGATAGAGACAGATCAGGGGAGGATAGGAAGATTGTAGTATCATCTGCGTACAGATTATATTGAAATCCAAAAGAGTTGATTAGTTTACCAAGAGAATAGGTATAGATTGAGAAAAGCCAAGGACCTAAGACTGAGCCTTGCGGTACTCCAACTGAAAGAGGTAGCAAAGAGAAAGTGGATTCAGAGAAACAGACAATGAAGGAGCGATAGAGATAGGTAGGATAGGAACCAAGAAAGGTCTGTGTCTTGAATACCTAGGGATTGTAGTGTTTGTATGAGAAGAGAGTGGTCAACAGTGTCAAAAGCAGCAGAGAGATCTATTAGAATAAGAAGTAATGACCTTTAGACTTCACAGTGACCAGATAATTCACTAATTTAGTCAGTGCTGTCTCTGTGTAGTGTTGGGAATGAAAGCCTGACTGATGTGGGGCCAATAAATTGTGTGAGTTAAGAAAGTGTGTGAGGCGAGTGTATGCAAGTTTCTCAAGTAACTTGGAGAGGCAAGGGAGCTGAGAAGATGGTACGGCAGTTTGAAATTGAGTTAGGGTCAGAATTTAGTTTTTTTCAGAATGGGAGTAATCACTGCATGCTTGAACAGTAAAGGAAAGATTTCTGTAGAAAGAGAGAGACTGCAGATGTTAGTTAAGGTTGGGATGAGCACAGGAGATGGAGATGTACTTATTTGTGAGGGCATAGGATCAAGAGGAGAGGTAGTAGAGTAGCAGGATGAGAAGAGTGTTGACACTTCATCATCATTTGTGGGATCAAATGAAGAGAAAGTGGCAGAGGGTTCAGGTAGGGAATTGAGTAGGTCACTGGCTGAGGAAGAGCATACCATTTCATCTTGTATCTCATCAATCTTGTTCTTGAAGTAGGAAGCAAGATCTTTAGCCTTGATAATGGCTGGTGGGTGGGGTGAGGGAGGGTAAAGAAGTGATTTAAATGTATTAAAAAGTCATTTGGGGTGGGGCGTGTCATAACTGTTGAGCAGAACAGACGCACTCCAGTAGAGCTCCCGCTGCATCCAACTGTAAAAGGAAATTTTTCGCCTATATACTCTAGCCCAAGCCCCTTCTATATTGGCACTAGCCTCACCCTGTCTGTCACTGGTGGGTCTTGTCCGCAGAGCCAGGGAAGGGATCTCCCCATTCCTGTGGGTTGTGGCAGTCTCACCTGGTGTCAGCCAGACCCCTGATTCCCCTGCACTCCGCTGGGACACCGCCTGCAGTGGCATCTGCTGCGGGGCTCTGTGAAAGGAAGAAGATGGTGGCCATCTTGAAAGGGGGAGGGAGTCCTGCTGAGCCCAACGGTGTCCATCAGTGCATCTCCCTGAACCTGAGGGTGACCTGGATGGAGGCTGCAGTCCCTAAGAGAGGATAAGGAACCTGTCTCTTCTCTCCCCCCGTTCTGGCCATTGCATCAGCCGGGTGGCTCAGGGCACCCTGTTCCCTGGCTTAGCTTCTCTCTTAGGCCGGACTGTGGGGGATTCCACCTGCATCCAGCCTGCCATATTTGGCTATCCACTATCCCAGGTTGGCATAATTACTCCCTGTGCCTGCACCCCAGTTTAAGACTGTCATATTCCTGCACTGTGTTCTGGAGAGAGTGCTACCACAGGCTGCTGGCACTTCCTATATCCTGCTCAGCACCAGGCTCCAGCTAGGAATATTTTATTTTTGAATTTGCAGTCAGCTTGGTTTCTAGCCAACAGTCACCGTGCTTTTGGGACTGCTTTCCATATTTTGGGAATGATAACCTTATTGTACAAGGGTACAGGATAAAGGTTTTAATCCGAGTTACACTACTGATTTCCTAAGCTTTCTCAAGTTGTTTTTCTTATTAATCATCTCCCACTGGACTCTACTGGAAGTTATTGTTTTGCTGGATTGAGGCTTTCACGCCATCAAGTGACTCTTTCATGCTACATCACCCCCCAGTTAACATTTTCTTATTGGCTCCCTCTGCTGCTCATGTTTTTTTTTTTCATATGTATCCCCGGAAAGCAGTTTCTATTAAAGGGAGAGTTCATCTAATGGATATGTTTTGAACCGCTTTCCACTGTTCACCCGGAACCTCTACGGTTTTGCTTGTTTAATACATTTGCATTGTCTCAGTTTCACCATATCCAAACACAATAACAAGGTGAAAAAGAATGCGCAACAAGGAATTATGCAACACCTTTCACGACCAATGTCACTCCACCAGGGGCATCTTAAGAGAGGAGGGGGCCTGTGTGCACACTCCGGGTGGGCCCCCTCCTCTCCACGGTGCCGTAGGCTCTGGCAATATGCTGGAGTCTACTGCGCATGTCTCCCGAAACATGGCGCCCGCCATGTTTTGGAGATAAAAATTGAACTGCGCATGCGCTGCGGCTATTTTTGATGTGTTCTTCAGCCGTGACTGCTGCCGCTGCAGCGCCCGGCGGTGGACTTCGGACAGGTGAGTATGAAATATGGGTGCGGTGTGGGGCCCCCCTGGACCCAGGGGCCCGTGTGCACCGCACACATTGCACTCATGATAGAAACGCCAGTGCACTCCACCCTTCAGACTCTCCCCCAGCTTCTCCGGCACACTCCCCAGGAGTAGATACACCCTCTGGTGATTCTTTTGATGATTCCTGATGTCTGATCTGAGCAAAACTCAAAAAACAACTTCCAGCAATTAATTGGTGATTTCTGCAGCGGGGTGCACTGGGATTCCACAGGGAATACATCGGGGTGTAGAGGTGGATCTTGATCTGAAGCACCAGCAGGCTAAAGCTTTGACTGTTCTCAGGATGCAATGCACTGCCTCCTCTGTAACCCCGCCTCCAGGCACTGGAGCTCAGTTTGTAAGTTGCTGCCTGCAGAGCAGGTCACTAACAGGTGGGGCTGTGCTAGGCAACCCTGAAAAGAGCTTCCAGGGCCGCAGCACGGTTTATGTCATTTTGACATTCTGTGCTGCGGCTCCATCACCTCTCCAGCAGCGCTGCATAGTCTCACAGCCGGGTTCCCGGGTACTTGCAGCGGAGGCGCACCAGTCATCAGGCACACCACCGCTGATGCTCTCCAGGATCGCGTGGCTGCACATCAGAGAGGAGGTAAGAGGGTCACCCAGGTGGGACCTGCTGGTTAATCGTGGTCTGGTCGCTGGCGTGGACACTGTACTGCACAGGGACCCCACTATATCCACCAGGGCAGGGAGCACAGGTCGGATTTACTAAAATCCATATTATATAGGCTCCACAGTACCCGTGGTGAGGCCCAGCATAGGCGCTGACCTGTACCCCCAGCTCCGGGCGCCATCTACTGCTAGTGTTCCTGCCCTGGAGCTGCATTTCTCTCTCCCTCACTCCCTGACAGAGATTTTGGTGCCATCTTCACTACTAGCTGGGCTGATCTTCGGGACCGCAGGGCAGAGGCGTAGCTAGGGTTTTCAGAGCCCACGTCAAGATGGAAAATGGTGCCCCCCCAAAAAAAATAAAAAACCAAAACAACAAAAACACAAAAAGAAGCATGTTCGTGTGCCGAAAAAATGGGCGTGGCCACACACCAGAAGGGGTGTGGCCACTGAAAATGGCCCACAGTGCCAGTTACATTGCCCCACAGTGCCAGATACAATGCCCCACAGTGCCAGTTACATTGCCCCACAGGGCCAGTTACATTGCCCCACAGGGCCAGTTACATTGCCCCACAGTGCCGGTTACATTGCCTCACAGTGCCGGTTACATTGCCCCACAGTGCCAGTTACATTGCCCCACAGTGCCAGTTACATTGCCCCACAGTGCCGGATACATTGCCCCACAGTGCCGGATACATTGCCCCACAGTGCCAGTTACATTGCCCCACAGTGCCAGTTACATTGCCCCACAGTGACAGATACATGCCCCACAGTGACAGATACATGCCCCACAGTGCCAGGCCACTCAGTGCCAGTTACATGCCCCATTTGGTGCCAGATACATGTCCCACTGTGCCGCCCCTCCCCCCCCCGGTCACTCACCGGCCGCTTGTTGTTGATATGTGAGGGAGGAGAGCGCAGTGCAGCGCCTCTCCTTCCCCTCACCGCTCCAGGTCTCCGGCGGCTGTCTGGCGCCGGTTCGCTAGCCAATCAGAACTCGCGGACCGGCAGCCAATCAGGAGCCGGTCTGCAAGCTCTGATTGGCTAACGCCGGAGACCGGACATAGCACCGCTGTGGCTTTCAGCGGCGGTGAGGGGAGGGAGAGACGGTGCGCTCTCCTCCCCTCACATTTCGGGTTGACGGGTGCGAGTGGGGCATGATGACCTGGCCGCCGGCGGCGCCCCCCTCTCCTGGGCCTGCCAAGGCGCCCAGGGCCGGTGCCCCAGTCGCCCTACCCTAGATACGCCTCTGCTGCAGGGCTTTGTCTTCTCTGTAAAGCCGCCTGTCTCATCAGTGCTGTGCATTTACAGACACTTAAGTATTCTACATGTAATTTTAGACAGTGTTAGTTAAGAACAAGTGTGCTGCTATCTGAATATTTGAATATTTAGTACAAGTATTCTGTGATATACATCTAGTATCTACTGTGCATTGTTATATCTATATTCATACATATTTATATGTAGTTTTACTAGTCCAGTGCAGATTTATTGTTTATCTGTAATAACGTCTGCATTGTACCTGTGACTGAGTGTGCCTATAGCTGTTGTGTGGATTTCATTCTCCTGTATCGCACATATTGCTATCACTATGGCCCTCATTCCGAGTCGTTCGCTCGGTAATTTTCTTCGCATCGCAGTGAAATTCCGCTTAGTACGCATGCGCAATATTCGCACTGCGACTGCGCCAAGTAATTTTACAATGAAGATAGTATTTTTACTCACGGCTTTTTCTTCGCTCTGGCGAACGTAGTGTGATTGACAGGAAATGGGTGTTACTGGGCGGAAACACGGCGTTTTCGGGGCGTGTGGATAAAAACGCTACCGTTTCCGGAAAAAACGCAGGAGTGGCCGGAGAAACGGGGGAGTGTCTGGGCGAACGCTGGGTGTGTTTATGACGTCAAACCAGGAACGACAAGCACTGAACTGAACGCAGATGCCGAGTAAGTCTGAAGCTACTCTGAAACTGCTAAGTAGTTTGTAATCGCAATATTGCGAATACATCGGTCGCAATTTTAAGAAGCTAAGATACACTCCCAGTAGGCGTAGGCTTAGCGTGAGCAACTCTGCTAAATTCGCCTTGCGAGCGATCAACTCGGAATGAGGGCCTATATTCTGTATCCTGAGGGGTTAGGTGCGTCAGGGTCATATATATATATATATATATATATATATATACTTCCCAAATGGGACTGGCACTCTCCTGTCAGGCGTCTCAAACCTCGGTGCCTTCTGTGGTGATGATGCAAGCTTCCGGAAAGAAACAGCGGCACTCGAGGATTTTGTAAATGGTAAAGAGTGTATTCAAAATCGTTTACATGAAGCCGACGTTTCGGGGCTCACATGCCCCTTTGTCAAGGTGTGTAACAGTGACTGAGTGTGCAGACTTACCTTATATCCCAGTAGAGCCCGCCAGTGCACGGTGTGCGGCCGGAGACGCGACGGAGCCGCTGTACTTCCGGTCGCGGCATAGTGACGTGATTGTGAGTGCGTCCGTTGCGATAGCAACTGAGACGCCAATGTCCAATGTAAACAGCGGTGACGTAACATAGATAACATCAGTGCCAGACGTGTCAGTGAACGTGAAAGTAAAAGTGCCAGAAACCTCAGCACCGGAGAAACCTGTCCCCTCTGTAGAGCACGGTGTGACATATGTGTAGGGGGGCCAGGGTAATACATGGTGAATGGATGAACTTGGTAATAAAGGATGCTGGTCACTCCGTTATTGATGGGTGTACGGGGTTTGAGAGCCTGTTAAGGGCTGCTGACATATCAGTCAGACAGCGTGCCTGGGCTATAACTGCTGTTCGCACCATGCTGGCGCTTGTGGTTATGATGCCCACCAGTGATTTAACACTGAGGCACTTGGAACGACAATTGTGTGGAACTTCAGGTGGAAGATCCAGAACCATGCAGTTAGCCTTAAGACTGGACAATAGAGAATCAAATAAGTGTGGCCAGCATCCATTATGCCAAAAGGGCCGAAGAGCACTCCACCTTATGCACATGTGACCGTGCTATGTGACATGCCGACTATGAGTAGCTGTGAGAAGGTACTGGGCTGTCAGGGAGGGACCGAGCAAGTGGACAGTTCATTGCTGGCTTATAGGAAAATGTTCCAGGAAAATTTCTCATTCAGACCCCCTGGGCTGATGGTTCCCAATTCGTAGATCCATTTGGATTCAATATGCAACAATCTTCGATCTCTGTCTCCTCCCCGGATGTTGCGGGGCACGTGATCGATGATCTGATGCTTAAAGTCGTTCAACGAATGGCCCATGAGTGCGAAGTGTCTGGCCACGGGTTGTTCGGAGGGTTTGCCCATCAGAGCCTGCTTGATTGCGGACCTATGGAGGGCCATCCTCTCTCTGAAAGTTCTGATAGACTTGCCCACGTATACTAGGTGGCAGGGGCAGGTGAGTGTGTACACGATATGTGTAGTCGTGCATGTCACCACATGTCTAATCTGATATATCCTCTCCTTGTGGGGATGTCTAAAAGATGACCCTATGATCATGTTGTTACATGTGGTGCATTTGAGGCACCTGTAGCAGCCTGGAGCCTTAGTGAGAAAAGTTGATGGTCGTTGTGCCTCATTTTAGAAACCCGTAATGTCCGAGTGCACAATGATGTCCCTAATACTTTTGCCTCTGGAGAAGCATAGCATGGGGCGTTTTTCTTTGAACGCTGGAAGTTTCTTGTCTGAGGCCACTATGGGCCACAGGGCTCTGGCCGCTCTCTGAATCACCGGACTGGCAGTGCTGAACTGGTTGACGAATGGTATGACCGCTTTGTTCTTACGTGCTGTAGGTGTCAATAGGGTCTCCCTCGGTATGGCCATGATCTCTTTTTTCTGTAATTGTAATTTCTGGTAATCGTACCCCCTTTGGGTAAATTTGTAGATCATAGTTTCCAGTTCTCGATCTAAGCTAGAACGGTCGCTGATGATCCTGGAAGCCCTTATCATCTGCGATCTGGGGAGTCCATCTTTGAGGGGTCTCGGATGGTGGCTGTTAGCCCTCAACAGGACATTCTTGTCCGTTGGTTTGGAAAACAGGCTGGTGGTTAATGTGCCGTCCTTGACAGTTATCTTGACGTCTAAGTAATTTACAGACTCTCTGCTGGTGGTGTAGGTGTACTTGATTGTGGAGGGTCTGTTGTTGGCTTCCTCCATTAGTTGTTCAAATAGTGCCGTGTCCCCAGTCCAGAGCAAAAACAAATCGTCTATGTATCTGACGAACATCAAGATGTGCTGTACTATGGCTTGATTATCAAAGAACACCGCCTGTTCCTCTTGAAACATGAAGACGTTGGCGAACGATGGGGAGACATTGCTCCCCATCGCGCACCCCGTTCTCTGCCGGAAGAATCTGCCATTGAACATGAAGAAGTTCCTTTTCAAAGTCAACGAGAGGAGTTGTATGAAAAGCCCAATGTCGAGGGTGTCCATCTTCTCCTTCATGAGGAAATCTTGCATAACTTGCAGACCTTCCTGATGCGGGATGCTTGTGTATAAACTCTTGACGTCAATCACGCACATTAATGTCCCTGGGGGAACCTGCCCGATGCTGTTGATCCGCTCTAGGAAACTGGTGGTGTCTTTGATGTAGTTGTGATGTTTGACAATCAGCGGTTGTAGGATCCCATCTAGGAATGTAGAGATGGGTTGGAAGATGGAGTCCCTTGCGGCAATAATCGGTCTGCCCGGCGGGGACGTGGCATTCTTGTGGATCTTAGGTACCACAAAAAAGAGGGGTACAAGCGGATGATCTTGTTTGAGAGCCTCACACATCTTTCCTGATAGTAGACGATTTTGAATACACTCTTTACCATTTACAAAATCCTCGAGTGCCGCTGTTTCTTTCCGGAAGCCTATATATATATATATATATATATATATTGTACAAATGTATTGATAAGTCCAGCAAAGATCACAGATGATCTGTAGTCTGTTTGCACAAATTGCCACGTAAATAAAGGCTGCTGCTCCCCTGCTCCAACTCCAAAAACCCAGGAATCATGGGTATAAGACCTAAACGAAAACACAAAAGAAGAGGGGGCGCTCCATAGTGCAAAAAAGTTTTATTTTTGACAGGCAATTAAAAGCTGTGACTCCAGAGAGATAAAACTCGTACCAGAGAATAAAACACTGTGGACTGGTTACCACAAGACATGAAATGTTACCCTCCAGGCAATGCTCGTCCCGCAGAACAACGAAACTCCAGGGGCAGACCATGTGAAACCGCCAGCCGCAAGATGTTACACGGACCAGCCATGTGGGCATACTGCTCCGGGCTGGATATCGCTGGTGCAGTGGGAGGATGCCAGAGGTGAGAGCAGAGAACGCGTCATGAGGTCACACCCTGACCGGTTTCGTCACAAAGACTTCGTCAGAGGGCGTGACCTGACGCACACCGGAGCAGTTTTTAAGGTGTGTCTGCACCAAAAGGTGCTTTCACACTACCACTCCTGTTACTAATAACATGCAGTCAGTATATGCAACAGAGAGATCACAGTATCATAGCAATATAACAATCAGTTCAAATGTATCACTTATTTGAAACATTTCAAAGTAAGCATCGCTGCTTCAATTGTTTGACATCAAAGATAAGTACATATATACAAAATAAACAATACTAAAATAAACTAAAATAAACCACACAAATATCAAATACATGAAAAAATAATAAATAATGATAATCACCTGTGGATTCCGACCGGCTTTAACACATAAGACACTAAAGTTCTAGATATCAATCAGCGATGAAAGGTGTAACTTCATAACCTTCATTTAATCCCATAGGTGCCAGAGTATTAAGCATTAATATCCAATAGGTTTCTCTCTTTAATAGATATTTATCTCTATCACCACCACGTTTATTAACACCTATTACTTCAATGCCTAATATATATATATATATATATATATATATATATATATATATATATATATATATATATATATATATATATAGTGTGTGCCACACAGAGTATACGATTTGGTATTTTTTACTGTGTATTTCGGTCACCTCATACCGCATAAATCCTCTGCTTGTGTCCTGCATTTACATAACACACGGGGTTATTTGCAGGTATTGTGTTTGTCTGGCTATATTGTATTGTCACGCTCTAAGGCTACATTCCCTATAAAGTCTGCCACATAGGGCGGGAAATCCATAGACGCTTCTGCATCCTGCAGTGCTGGCACCACGCATTTACCTGAGGGGGAAGTGTTAGCTGCTGGGTGCCATACACCTCCTAGTCAACCCGCAGCACCTGTGGCCAATCAGGACCCACCTTGGGCAGCATTCTCAAGTATGCTGAATACACTTGTAACACGTCTTATGCTTCCAGTGGGACCTTCTGTGCCATTACAGCCACATATTGTCCCTGCAGTTAATCCACCCTGGGCGGACACTCTGTCTACCCAGTTACAACAATTGAATCAATATTTGGTTAGACACAAGTCTACCCCACGCCTCTCTGGGGCCAAGGGGTCATCTAAGCGGGCCATTTCTTCCTCACAATCCACTAATATTTAGGATAATTCTTCCGATGAGGATGAGGAATATACTGATCCTTCAGACAATGATACAGTTGCTTCTGATGAGGAATCTACAACCCAGGATCCTTGATGTTCCTGACCTAGTGGAGGCTATTAAGCTGATTCTCCAAATAGATGATGAGATCAAGCCTACTACTACGTCTAAGAAATCTAATAAGTTAAAACATCAGAAGGTTGCTAAAGTAGTCTTACCACATTCTGACCATTTAATTGACATACGTCAGGAATCCTGGTCGTCTCCAGGAAAGAAGTTTTCCCTGTCTAAAAAGATGCTAGCTCGTTATCCTATCCCTGCGGAGTTGAGTAACAAGTGGGAAACTCCACCGCCGGTGGACTCTCATGTCGCCCTTCTTGTGGTGTCATCGGGTGTAGTACTGGTGACCGGCGGTAGCATACCGACGCTGGGATCCCGGCGGGGAGGGGCGAGTGCAGCAAGCCCCTTGCGGGCTCGCTGCACTCGCCACGCTGCGGGCTCGGTGGCGACCTGCGGTCGCCACGGGTTCTATTCCCACTCTATGGGTGTCGTGGACACCCACGAGTGGAAATAGTCCCTTTTGGTCGGCATGCCGACCATCGGGCTAGTGAGCCGTCGGGCTCATGGAGTAGGTCATGTGACTGTTGGTCAGCTGACCGGCGGTCACATGAATACCACCCGTGTCATCTACTCTGCCTGTCACCCCTGTCACCTCACTGAAGGAACTGACGGATAAGCGTGTGGAGGGTTACCTGAAGTCTATTTACTCTCTGACTAGTGCTGTACATAGACCCATTATGGCAGCCTCCTGGGCTGCGAAAGGAATTGTAGCATTAGTTCAGCCAATTGAGGATGAGCTGCCTCAGGATTTTTCTGTCACTGCCAGACAATATCTGTCTTATATTACCACAGCCTCCCACTATATTCAGGAGGCGGCCTCTGATGCAGGTGTAATGGCGGGCAAGGAGTCTACTACGTCTATCCTGGCTCGCCGAATTCTGTGGTTGAGGTCCTGGAAGGTGGACCTGAACCTCAAAAAGACCTTGGTGGTGCTCCCTTTTAAGGGAGACATCCTATTTGGGGAGGATCTGAACAAGATTGTGACTGACTTGGCGACTGCCAAGACTGCGTTTCTCCCAAGTATTAATCTTTCTGCTCTGAAGGCTGAGTACCACTTTTCGTTCCTTTCGACCTCCAGGGAAAGCAAAAGGTCAGGTGTACCCGAGACAGGCTTTTGCTTCCAAAACCACTAAGCCCAAATCTAAACAATCCTGGGCCGCCCGTCAGCCTGCTTCCAATCAAGACAAGCCTGCTGCATGATGGGGCGGGCCACCCCCTGGGGGACCCCAGGGTGGGAGGCCGACTTCTGCAGTTCGCCCAGGCCTGGTTAAAAACCACTTCGGATACCTGGGTGAGGGAAGTTGTCTCTCACGGGCACGCAATCTCTTTCAAGAGATGTCCCCCTCGCCAGTTCTGCACGACGGCTATCCCTTCAGATCCGTTTTAAGCGCAAGCTCTACACTTGGTTGTACAATCCCTTCTGGACACAGGAGTGGTAGTGCCAGTACCTCTGTCTCAGAGAGGCAGGGGATACTATTTGACCCTGTTTCTAGTTCCGAAGCCAAATGGGTCCTTCCGGCCAATCCTCAACCTCAAATCATTGAACAAATTGGTGAGAGTATCCAAAATCCGTATGGAAACTCTGCGCTCCATTGTGTTGGCCATGAAATCCGAAGACTATATGGTGTCCCTGGACATACAGGATGCTTACCTGCACATACCTTTTGCCATGTCACATCAACAATATCTGCGGTTTGCTATTGACAACCTACATTATCAATTCTGGGCCTTGCCTTTTGGATTGACCACGGCCCCCTCGGATATTCACCAAGGTCATGCCCGTAATGACAGCCCTTCTCCGCCGTCAGGGAATCAGGATCCTGCTGTACCTGGACGACTTGCTGATCCTGGTGAACTCCCAAGAGGTTCTCCGCAGTCATCTGGAACTGACGGTCCAATTCCTAGAAGCCCACGGGTGGCTCATCAACTGGAAAAAGTCCTCACGGAGCATGGTGCACCTGTGGGCACTGCTGGACTTACACAGCTAACGATTGATTTTGTCTCTAGAGAAAGTCCTGAAACTTCAGGACAGGATCAGATACTTCCTCTCTCGCCCAAGAGTGTCGATACACTCTGCGATGCAAGTACTAGGCCTCATGGTGTCGGCTTTCGACATGGTAGAGTACATTCAATTTCATTCCCGCCCTCTACAGAGATTAATCCTTTCCAAGTGGGACGGCCTGCTCATCGGATCAGGTCTCAAATGATCTCCTTGACTCTGGAGGTTCGCCCGTCACTGAGCTGGTGGCTCAAGGACCAGCAGTTGAGCAGGGGCCGTCCCTTCTGGATCTCCAACTGGGTCCTCCTGACAACGGATGCCAGTCTGCGGGGTTGGGGCACAATGTTGGAGCAATCTCTCCTCCCGATAAACATTCTGGAATTACGGGCAGTGTTCAATGCGTTGACACTGGCCCTGCCTCTAGTACAGAACAGGCCCATTCAAATACAATCAGACAACGCCACCATGTTGGCGTACATAAATCATCAAGGCAGCACTCGAAGCCGCGTGGCAATGCTGGAAGAATTAAAAATCCTCTGTTGGGTGGAAAGCCATCTGCCAGCAATATCAGCAGTGTTCATTCCCGGAGTCCTCAACTGGGAAGCAGATTTCCTCAGTCATCAGGACGTTCACGCCGGAGAGTGGAGTCTTCATCCAGAAGTCTTTCAACTCCTAATGGACAAGTGGGGCCTACCAGATGTAGACCTGATGGCGTCTCAACACAATCACAAGGATCTGGTCTTCGGATCAAGGACAAGGGATCCTCAAGCAGCGTTTATGGACAAACTGGTAATTCCATGGCTGCCATACGTGTTCCCTCCAGTGTCGCTCCAGCGTGGCCCAGATGGCATTGGTTATCAGACCTGCAGGGTCTATTGATATTGCTTCCTCTTCTACTTCCTCAATGCCCAGACCTCCTCGTTCAGGGCCCTTGTGTCTATTCAGACCTGGCCAGACTGGCTTTGATGGCGTGGCTCTTGAAGCTTCACTGCTGAGGGCCAAGGGATTCCCTGAGAAGGTTATTCAAACTATGTTGAAGGCCCACAAACCGGCTTCTGCACAGATTTATTGCAGAGTCTGGAACTCTTACTTCACATGGGGTGATGCTAATAATTATGATGCCTATTCGTTCAGAACTTCCAGGCTTTTGGCTTTTCTGCAACAAGGCCTAGATTTTGGCCTTCATCTGGCCTCCCTCAAGATTCATATATCTGCTTTGTCGGTGTGATTTCAAAGGAAAATTGCGTCTATTCCTAACATTCATACTTTCACTCAGGGTGTTTTAAGGATTTAGTCTCCCTATGTCCCTCCTGTGGCTCTATGGGATCTGTCTGTTGTCTTAAATGCCCTACAAGAGTCTCCATTTGAACCTCTTGACTCTGTGGATCTTAAATGTCTTACACTTAAGGTCGTGTTTTTACTGGCTATTGCCTCTGCTAGGAGGGTGTCGGACTTAGGCGCTTTGTCCTGTTGTCCACCCTTTCTGATTTTTCACCGTGACCGAACTCGCCGTGGTTATCTACCTAAGGTGGTATCATCTTTTCATCTTAACCAAGAGATTGTGGTTCCAGCCTTTATCTCTTCTGGTTTGTCCTCCAAACAGCGGTCTTTGGATGTGGTACAGTCTCTCCATATTTACGTAGAGAAGACTGCCTCCCTCATGAGGTCAGCTACTCTATTTGTACTTTTTGGTTTTCACAAACATGGCTGGCCTGCAAATAAGCAAACCTTGGCCAGATGGATTAGAATGGTGATTGCACAAGCCTATGCACAGGCTGGTCTTCCAGCTCCTGCTGCTATTAAAGCCCATTCTACTCGGTCTGTTGGACCTTCTTGAGCGGCCCGCCGAGACGCCTCCGCTGAACAATTGTGCAAGGTGGCTACGTGGTCCTCCGTGAACACGATCATCAGGTTCTATGCCTTTGATACTTCCGCCTCCCAGGCTGCTTCCTTTGGACGCTGGGTTCTTGTGCCCGCTACGGTGCATCCCCTCCCATGAGGAACTGCTTTAGGACATCCCTGATGTATTCCCTGTGGAATCCCAGTGTACCCCGCTTAAATCTCTTTCTGCGAGGTACCCTGGATTCCACAGGGTGCCCACCCTGATGCACTTAGCTTCCTTGGGTTTGTATGGCATTAGCTGCTAGTCCCTTCTCCTGTCGTGAGAATGTGGTTCTATGTGACTAACATCTACCATCTCTTACCTGCTACTGCATTGGACTGGTTAACGAAATTGAGCTCCAGTGCCAGAGGAGGCGGTGCAATGCATCCTGGGAACAGTCAAAGCTTTAGTCTGTTGCTAAAGCAGATCCTTGCTTCAGATCAAGATCCAATTCTACACCCCAATGTATTCCCTGTGGAATCCAGTGTACCTCACAGAAAGAAATTTAACCATGGTAATTCTACCATAAATCTCCTTTTACGTAACGATTTGACTTCTCTCTCTAACCGTACTGTCACACTGGACTCTAAAGTTGACTCCAACTCCAAAGGTCTACTGGAATTTTCTCAGGATGTCAGTTATCTGTTTCGGGAAGTGGAATTTCTACTGGATAAAATCGAAGATCTTGAAAACAGAGAAAGACTATGTAATCTTCGTATCTGGAATATTCCTGAGTCGGATGCATCCGGTGACCTTGAACTATATCTGATACATCTTTTCCTTAAACTGGTTCCTGCCCTTGTGGATCAACCTCTACATATTGAATGTGCTCGCAGAGCCCTCCGACCGAAACCTAAAGAGGGAGACCCTCCTAGTTATGTAGTGTTAAAATTTCTATCCTTTAAAGCACAGGTTCTCAAACTCGGTCCTCAGGACCCCACACGGTGCATGTTTTGCAGGTCTCCTCTAAGAATCACAATTGAAATAATTAGCTCCACCTGCGGATCTTTTAAAATGTGTCAGTGAGTAATGAATACACCTGTGCACCTGCTGGGTTACCTGCAAAACATGCACTGTGTGGGGTCCTGAGGACCGAGTTTGAGAACCTGTGCTTTAAAGTAAAAGACTAGATATCCAACGCCCGTAGATAATTGCCCTGCATAATGTTTGAAGATTCCCAATTACAAATCTTCCATGATTTAGCTCCCTCAACCATTCTTAAGAGAAGAGAGTTACACGAAACCACCAGAATTCTTCGAGACAATGGCTACAAATACAAATGGGGATTCCCATTCTGTCTGATAGTGGATGTGAATGGTCATTCAATGTCTGTATGCAACCGCAAGGAAGGGTCTGACCTACTTCATAGACTTCAGCTTTCTTTGACGGAGGTCGGTTCCACCTCTTGTAGCCCGATAAGTTCCTGAATGGGACTGCCTAGTAGGTAATGGGAGGTCCCACTCCACACCATTCTGACTGTTCATTTATGCTACTCTTAGTCTGATGGATTTGGACTCTATGTTTATCTTGGTGACTGTTGCTTCCACTAATTCAGAATCTGTATACCGCCATCGACCTTCCAGTTGTATATCCTTCAATCTGACTGTTATAATGATGCTTGGAAGTGGGACCTTCCATAGTTTTCATATTTTCCACATTTCTCTTTTGTTTGAATTTGCTATATAATTGTACCTGCATTATGGTCCTTCTGTTATTATATACCTGTTGCGCTGTTGGTTCTGTTTTCCTTCCTAGCCATCCTGCTGTGGACCACGGTCCCAATTCAGATACTTTCCACTACCACAGATAAAGAAGGGTGATACATTATACTGGTATGTCAGTTGGGCTCCCAAGTTATGACCCTGGTGAATTTATATGCTCCAAATGTAGGCCAAAGTGGCTTCTTTCAGGAACTTTTCTTGGAAATTCAATACATTCGCAGAGGTGTTCTTCTGGTGGGTGGGGATTTCAACTCGATAATATCATCAGATTTAGATAGAAGCGGCCATAATTGTCCGCATTCTCAGTGTAACCCTCAGGGTAACCTAAAAAGACACATGCCCGAGGCTAGTCTATTCGACACGTGGCGGGCACACTATCCGACCTCCAGAGATTACACCTTCTTTTTAAACCCCCATGGTACATACACACGAATCGATATGATTCTCGGTTGCAGTGGCTTACTACAAACACTAATGAACGTAGATATTAGGGGTAATTCAGAGTTGATCACAGCAGCAGATTTGTTAGCAGTTGGGCAAAACCATGTGCACTGCAGATATAATATTTGCATAGAGAGTTAAGGTCCCTACACACTGGTCGATACCAGTGAAAGATATGAATGATCTCGTTCATTAATGAACGAGGTATCGGTCATATCTTTCAGTGTGTAGGCACCAGCAATAAATTATGCGTGGCTCCGCGCTCGTTCATGGCTGGTGCCGGCTCGTTTAAACATGCAGGCCAATATGGACAATCTCGTCCATATTAGCATGCAGTGCTATCGAGCCGGGTGACGGGAGAAGTGAAGAAACTTCACCCCCCCCCCTGTCACCTCCCTCCCACTGCCAGGTCGCCCTTCTGCTGTATCGGCCGTCGGGCAGCTCGACGGCGGGTCACTAGGTGTGTAGGGCCCATTAGATTTGGGAGGGTTATTTTGTTTCTGTGCAGTGTAAATACTGGCTGCTTTATTTTTACACAGTAATTTAGATTTCAGTTTGAGCACACCCCACCCACATCTAACTCTCTCTGCACATGTGATATCTGCCCCCCTGCACTGCACATGGTTTTGCCCAACTGCTAACAAATTTGCTGCTGCGATCAACTCTGAATTACCCCCATTGTCTCTAATGCTTGGTCAGACCATTCAATTGTTTTGGCTTCTATTGATCCAAATGATTCACATAAGGGCTGCCAGGTTGGAGGTTAAATGAAACCCTTCTTCGCATCCCACATTTCAGGGAGTATATTAAAACTCAATTGCAAGACTATTTTGACATTAATGTTACGGATGAAGTTAACCTCCCAGTAAGTTGGGAAGCCCATAAGGCAGTCCTTTGGGATGCGATAATTAAATTTGGAAAAAATTAGGAAAAAACAACAGAACGAGAGGATCACCTCTCTCACATCTCAATTAACTCAACTAGAATGCACACATAAACAATCCCACTCCTTCCATATTTTCAGCCAGGTCCAGAGTGTCAGAGGTGAACTTCAGTCCCTTCTAGCCGAACATACAGAAAAATTCCTTAGGTATCTCAACCAAAAATTCTACAAAAAAAAAAGTAATAAAACTGACTCCCTTCTAGCAGCAAAACTTAGAGCAAAATGAGCTTCTCAAACTATCCTGGCACTTAGAAATGATTCAAATGTCCTTAGTTATGACCCGAGATCTGTCAATGACTCGTTTTATGCTAACTATAAATTTCTCTATAACCTGACAGATCCAGTTGCAGGACTTAACATGCCTTCTGTAATTGCTCGGACATATTTGGATACCTGTAATCTCCCTAAACTCTCGGATTCCGCCATACGTACCCTAAACTCCTCTATTTCACTTGAGGAATTTCATTCGGCCCTAAAGACTCATAAACCTTCCAAGGCACCGGGCCCTGACGGTTTCCCTATGTCCTACTACAAGTCTTTTTCAGGTTTACTGGCTCCCCATTTGGTTGCTGTTTTTAACAAAGTAATGAAAGGTGAATGATTTCATGCAGACTCCTTAAAATCAGCAATCATTGTGCTCCTAAACCGGGAAAGGACCTCACACGTTGCACAAGCTACAGCCCTATTTCACTTATCAATGCAGACATAAAGCTACTTGCGAAAATATTGTCTATCAGGCTCAATTCATACCTGACACAACTGATCAACACTGATCAAGTGAGATTTGTTCTTACAAGACAGGCCCTTGACAACACTAGGTGTACGATCAATTTAATTTCTTACATTAATAACCATAGGACTCAGCAGTTCTGTTATCATTAGACGCAGAAAAGGCCTTTGACCGCCTATCCTGGCCTTTTATGTTCCAAACATTGAGATCTTATGGCCTCTGCGGTGGCTTTATGTCTGCATTGCAAGCTCTGTATCATAACCCTGTGGCAAAAGTTTCCACTAATGGGCTCTCATCTCCTTCCTTCAGTTTAGGAAATGCACCAGACAGGGTTCCCCTCTGTCCCCTTTGTTATACGCCCTAAGTATCGAACCCCTCGTGGCTCATGTCCGGCAAAATCCTGATATTAAAGGGATTTCAGTTCAAGGTTCCCAAAACTAGAGCTCACTCTTTGCAGATGACGTTCTACTTTCTTTATCATCTCCATTAACATCTCTCCCTAATTTACAGGCTGAACTATCATTTTATGGTAAATTGTTGGGACACAAGGTGAATAGCACTAAATCCAAGGCGCTGGCTTTTCACCTTTCTCACACCTCGGGGGAAGATATTGGAGCTAAATTTTGACCATATCTGGCAGCCTAAAGCCATTAAATATCTTGGAATCCAAATCATGAAACACTATGACCAGCTATTTAAAGCCAATTATATCCCTCTCTTGCACAATATTAAACAGGACATACCTAAAGGACTCCGTCATGCATTTAAATGGGGAGGGAGGGGGGGGGGGAATGGTACTGCGCTTCTATTTCTGTAGGGTAAAGTAATAGTGTCAGCTGAGTATGGCTGCTGTAAGGGTGGAAGCACTACAACATCCACTATAAACACAATGTATAATAGAGGGGGGGGGGGGGGGGGGGTCTCCAGCGTACTTCTCACCTATGAATGAGCTCAACCACACTGGTACCTGATATACAAATTTATTGATGTCAGAATACAAATAATATGGGTCCTATTGATTCCAATGGACTAAAAAATTAAAAGGGAGTGAATCCTAATACCGGTATACAAATATAAAAGACAAACAACACATAACATGAAATAAAAACAAATGCACCACCTGTGCAATATTTGTAGTCTTTCCCATAAGATCTGGATCAGGATATAGCAAAAACACAAGTAACAGGCACTGGGTGCGCTCCTGCGGCTTACTCCCTAAATGCTGTGTTGGCAAAAAACAAGTGTCCAGTTCATATAAAATGAATATCCTTCCAAAATTGCTCTATCTATTTCAAACCATTCCTATAGTTGTCCCTACTTCATATCTTCGTAACGTACAATCTGTGCGGCAAATTTATGTGGTCAAACAAAACTCCTAGACACAATAGAAATTGTCTCACTAAATCCTCGACTAATGGTGGCTTGGGCCTACCTAGATTTGAAAGGTACTTCCAGGCTACACAACTGAGCCACACTGTGGCTTGGCACACCTAAGAGGGGAGCAAGAAATGGGTTTCTATGGAAAATAACCTGATTAATCACCATCTGGTTAGTTTTCTCTCGTGGTTACCTCCATATATGAGACCAGCCTTGGTTAATGTCACTCCTTGTGTTTATTCAGTACTAAAAACTTGGGATAGCCTAAATAGGAAATTCAATTTAGCACCCAACCCTTCTCCATTGACGTCTCTTTGGCGCCACCCCAACTTCCCCTTGGGTTGTATGGCCTCCTATATGCATCCATGGTTCACAGTGGGAATAACCAGGCTTTTACACATCTCAGGGGAATTTGCCCCACAAACTTTCCCAGACCTAGAGAAATATGGAGTACAGCACGCTAGATACTTTGACTATATGCAGATTTCCAGTTTTGTACATTCCTTAGGCCTGGCAAACTCAGGTCCCCAACTTATTTCGAAAGGTTGTGGTTTTATACCCCTGACCATGGAGGCGTTATTTAAATTCTGTACTCTCTCCTGGCCAGCTCCCCCCCTTCCAAAGAGCCATTCAAACTAGCCTGGGACCATGATTTGGGTATAACTTTGGAGGCGGAGGATTGAGAGATGGTTGCCAAAGCCTCTATAAATTCAAACATCAAAGAGAACGCCTTTAAGGTCTACTCAAGGTGTTACATGGTTCTTGTAAGAATACATAGTATGTTTCTCCTAAGTTCTGATCTTTGTTGGAGACACTGTGGTTTCAAGGGCTCATTCATACATATATGGTGGGATTGCCCAAGGATATTATATTTTTTCTCTTTTTGGTAAAATCATTAATTCCTCTATCCCCAAAAGCCCAATTCACGCATTGCTTTGTAAACCACTGGAACGGATTTCCAGACCAGGGAGCAAACTATGTAATCATATATTCAATTCCGCCAAATTATTGATAGTAGCTAACTGAAAACAATCTTCTGCTCCATACCTACAAGTGGTGATTAATAAAATTTGGTTTGTAGCCTCAATGGAATATATTACTGCCTTGCTCCACGATTCGGTAGATAAATTATCTGCAGTATGGAGCTCTTGGTACCAACATTTTCAGACAATTGCCTTGCAAATCATAGGCTCATTCGCTACTCTCACTGCAGGTTAGGCCATATAACTTTTCATTACGTATGGATTGCGGTCATTCAACTCATATTGGTATATCCACTTTTTAATTCCATCTCATTTTGAACCCCTTTTCCCTTTCCTCCTCCCCCCTATTCTCAAATGGTATTTGTATTTTTTCATTTGTTCTACATGTCTATAAAAAATATAAAATGTAATTGGACTTTATTACGGTTTTATAATTGACTAGTCAGGTTGTTGTGCAACATTTATTGGAATATACACTGGTTCATTGTATTTCCTAATGTAATTTTTGTTGTATTGTGCTGTTTTCCACTTTTCAAAATAAAGAGAATAAAAAAAGCTTGAGCAGAGATTAGAGTTTGGAAATATGTTTGTTTGACAGTGTCCAGGGCATTAAGATAAGAGTGGTAGACAGTCATATATGTGAGGAAGTCTCTTGGAATATGAGATTTACTCCACTGGTGTTCAACTTTACACAACAGTTTTTGTAGGTGTCGTGGTAATTTAGAGTACCACTGTTGACATCTAGGCATATGTGGAGTGGGATGGGTAGCTGGAGCCACTTCATCAAGGGCTATTTCTAGAATCTGGTGAAGGTCTGAAAAAGCCGTCTCAGGAGAAGTGAATGCAGAAATAGGTGAAAGCAGTTGTTGGAGTGAGGTGGAAAGTCCTTGAAAATTAATTGAATTAATATTTCTGTGGGTTTAAGGAGGATTTGAGAACTCCAGTGACACTGATTTTGAAGTAATTTAAAGGCCAGTACACACGTCCAGAGTGATCTATCAGTGACTGCTCACATCTCCCCCCCCCCCCCCCCCCCCCCACATGCAATGTGTGCTGAGCGAGGGAAGGGGGGAATGCTCATTTCATCCAGCGGGTGAAATGAGTTATGGGCTAGATTGTGCCTGCATGCAGACCAATCTAGCACCGGCAATAGCGACTCGCGGGGCCGCGCATCGCTATCATTGTGGGGCATACACACGAGAGATCCGTGCTTAAAATCTAAGCAATCTAGTCAGATTGCTTAGATTTTAAGAACGGATATCTCCGTGTGTACCCCCCTTATGAGTGCATGCAGGTGATAAGGTTGTGATCTAAGAGAGGGAGTTAATGAATTCAGAAACTGAGCATAGACTGGTGAATTCTAGATCAACGCAGTGGCCCTCCTGATGAGTAGAGGAGTTAGTCCATTGGGAGAGGCCAAGAGAAGAGGTTAGAGAGAGTAGTTTGGAGGCATGAGCAGCAGATTTTGGATTATCAATAGCAATATTCAAATCGCCCATTAAGATGGTGGAGATGTCAGAGGATAGGAAGAGAAAAATCTTCTAGAAATTATTTGGGTTGCAGATGTGGGCATTAGACAGTTGCAAGATGCAGAAAGAAAGGAGTGTAAATCCTGATAGAATGTACTTCAAATGATGTAAATGTGAGTGATGAAACTTTTTGTAGAACTGTGTTTGCGAAAGATTGGGATAATAATAATCCAACCCCATCAGTTACCGGGCCTGGAGCTGATTGTGAAGTGGAGACCATCGTGTGACAGTGCTGCAGGGGAGGCCATGTCTGATTGTGTGAGCCATGTTTCTGTAATAGCCATCAGGTTAAAGTTGTTCCGAACACAGCGTGTATTCCATAAGCCACATTTTAGTGATTTGGAATGTGATGGGAGACATGTAATGTTTATGATGTTAGCTTTGTTTCTATATTACTGTGAATCAGGTGAATGTGAGTGGGGCAATTGTTTGGGGCCTGGATTTGGTGAAATGTTACCAGCTAATAGAAGCAGGAGAGAGAGATAAATATAATTGTAGGAGCCTTGTGAATGTTTTTTATGGTGACAAGTTGTAGACGTTATTGTCAAAGTAGAAACATAAGTAAAAAGCTCATGAGTGTTAATAAGATGTGAGTGGATAATTGAGGCTGAAATGTGTACAGAGGGATGTGTTGCAGGGAGAGTGAATGATGTATTTGCTTTGGAGAGAATACCATGGAGTACAATGAAGTACAACAATTTGAGGTACATGGTATGTTTGAGAAAGAAGGTATTTAGGCTACAACATAATCAATGTGCAAGTTTTAAGTTAAACATTCAAATACCTGTTTACTGGTGTTGTTCAGCTGCTCATTAACAAACAGTGTTATGAACAATTTGTGTAGGTGAATGCACTTTGGCCAGCACAACTGACCCTAGATTACATGTAATGAATACTATAACTAATTAATACAGGCTACCAGTGAGAAAAATGTTATGCTGATGAAAGGTGATAGATTACACTGTATTTGACTATGCAATATACCTTCATTAACTATGTATTACGGAGTAAAATTTGAAGTACAAGTAATAATCATATGCAAATCATGATATTACAAATGTTGCTAAGCATAGATTGGTTGCATAGTGATCACAGAGTGAAGATTGCAGAGTGATATACTGTATACATACGTTAGAAGTTGCAAAGAAGTTCATCTGTAGTTGTTTTAGGTGTTTGATGTTTTCTTTTAGTTTTCTGACAGTTTAAGTACAGGCTAAGTATAGGCTAAAAACACTTAGATTTCTTCACTTTGATATCTTCACCCTGCCTATGTCATCCTTGTATCCCTTAATATGTATGCTCACCCACTTGTGATGTCATATTCAATGGCTACTGCAGTAGACGTATTGCGTGGTGTGGGTCATCCATACGCATAGGCCAGTGATGGCTAACCTTGACACTCCAGCTGTTGTAGAACTACATATCCCAGCATGCCCTGCAACAGTTTTGTTATTTGGCCATGCTAAAACTGATGCAGGGCATGCTGGGATGTGTAGATCAACAACAGCTGGAGTGTCAAGGTTAGCCATCACTGGCATAGGCAGATGTCACAATATATCTGGATAATATATCAGTGTCGGCTGTGCCACAGGGCCGACCTGATATGTCTGTGAATGATGGACCAATGGATTGCAGTTTGGCTGGAGGAGCTGGCACTTAAACTGTACTTTTAAAAAGTAAGCTTCTCTGCCCTGCAACCCCACAATTCCAATCTTCTGTAGGTGCCTGTGGAGTAGGACATGTTTTAAGAGGATTCCCATGTTATACATTAGTTTTTTTTGAGGTTTGTTTTTGTAAACTTGTTTGAGTGTAGCGGGAGCTGTGTTCATCTTGTGCAGGTGCGTGGCCAGCGGGGACCCTTCACAGCACTCTGGTCTCAGAGGCCACGAGGACCGGTATTTAGTGCAGTCCTGGATGGTAGCCACCATTTTGCCAGTTTTTCTTGCAGTGGCTACACTCCTGTGTAAGTCGGGCAGGACCAAGATTTCACCCAAGTGTGGAAGTTCTTTGGAAACAAGGAGTGCACACAATGGAGGGGGAAGAGCGTTCAGTGCTGCCTTCCCCCTCCTGCAGTGATACAGCACTGCTTCCACCCAGCCACAGGCAGGGACTGCACAGTTTGGGAACTTGGCAGGGACTGCTAACTAGTGGCAGTTGCAGAGATGGTGAAGAATTCAAATAAGGAAATCATACCTACTGCCAGTGAGTCCCGGTTGGCGATGTTTGGCTGTTTAGGGGTGGGGCACAATTTCTTGTGGCTCCCTATTTAATTTTTTTTCCACCTCCGGAGCTGCCACTGCTGCTAACTCTCCTGCACTTCCAATGAATGGACACCTCATCTCCCCTGCAGCTGCTGTGTGGGCTACTGAAATATAAGTGTCTTTATTGTATTATGTACAGCCTAAGTACACTGAAGATGGGCATACACTATACAATTATCTGGCAGACCGGTCTGTCCAATCTGGTTTGTTGGAATAAAAATCTGGTAATGGATGGGAGCATATTCTCCCAAACACTGGTTAACGGACAAAAATTATTGTTCAGACAAATTAGTTAAATCCGTGATTTAGCCAATTTGTCTGAACAATAGTTTTTGTCCGTTTTCCAGCGTTTTGGCAGCAAATTTTTTGATTGTCATTTGCTCCCATCCATTACCAGATTTTCATTCCAACCAGCCAGATTGGACAGATGGCCTGCCAGATAATTGTATAGTGTATGCCCAGCATTATTATTGTATTAGCTGCCTATGTTAAGCTGGTGAAGGTGTATATGTACATAGCTGCACCAGACTATGTAATTACTGTCTGCTAGTTAAGTATTAACCACTCTGAAAAGTGGTATTATGGCAATGTTTTTTACTCGGACATAGGGCCTAATTCAGATATGGACGCAGCCGCACGGTCACTCGCATCGGCCGTGTCCATCTGGTCTGCGTACGTGCACTGACTGCAGTGCATGTGCGCGACCTTACACATTGTGTTATTGATGGCGGCAGTCGGAGGGGCGTCGTCGTGGTTTTGGGGGGTGGGGCGTACCCAACGGGGCCTGTTGAGACCATTTTCAGGGCAGCTGCGTGATGTTACACACAGCCGCTTCGAAAAAAATGCCCACTGACCACCTGGCAGCGCAGCCAGGGGTTAACCTTAGATCTGATGCATTCTCAATTAGATTGTGACACATCAAGAGGCGGCCCCACACATGCTGGGTGGCCCTCAGCATGTACAGAGATGAATGCAGATCTGGCTGCGTATGCTGCCATCTGCGTTCATCTCTGAATAACCCCATTAGTGTAAATGAACTGTTTCCTTGTGGACAATGGGGGTACTTGTGCATATACAACCCAGTGATGCGCAGGCATTGGTGCTGTGCTAACCATGGTGGGACCTGTGGGAACTTAGGCTTTTGGCTTGTTAGTGTCCACCCTGGTGAAGCTGATTCAGGCGCATTTCTTTGTTTAGGGTGAAGTCCTTGTCCAAGGCATGTCCCACCCTGGCTCTGTGCCACACAACGTATGACATAGGGGTTTAAAACTATTTAGCGTAGTGCAAATCTTATAGGGTATAAATGGCTGTGCGCCTAATTCAGGCTGGATCGTTGCATCGGCATCAATCGCAGTCTGAAGCCCTTTGCAGAGTGCGCATGCGCACCCCGGGCCCTGCCAGGGCTGGATTAACAATGGGGCGGGTGGAGCTGCAGCTCCAGGCCTCCCCATGAAAATAGGCCCATTGGAGACAGGCAGAATTGACAGGAAAAAATGTTTTCCTATTACAAGCTGCCAGCGGCCGTCCTCCCAGTCTCCATGCAAACACTGCTGGCTGTCACCTCCTCTCCCTACTATCCACCCAGGAGAATGCAGGTGGCTGCATGTCAGCTCTGCCTCCCCTCCTCCCGCCAGAGCTTACAGTGCACTGCAGCTGCGGGCACCCTGAGGCCGCCCCAGCACCCGGAGCTTAAAGTGCAGCCTGGCCACACCAGTTACAGTGCAGCCCGGACTCCCTTACCCCCTCCGGAGATTACAGGAAGCCGCAGGCATTAATACCCGACCCCCCCCCCCAACTTCGGAGCTTACAATGCAGCCCGGATCCCTTCACCCCCACCGGAGGTTATAGTGAGACGTGGGCTTTAAAGCCCGATCCCCTCCCCTGCCCACCCAAGGCTACACTACTGAGCCACGACCAGTAATACCCGACACCCCCCTGCGATAGATAGATAGATAGATAGATAGATAGATAGATAGATAGATAGATAGATAGATATGTAACACATCCACCCCATTCCTGTGGTACTTGCAGGACTTTTCAGAGTCTGTAATTGATTCGACAAGCAGCAGTTCTTACTCTCTATAAATACAATATGCATACATACATAAACATACATACACACTTAACCATCTGCACCCACCTCCCCCACACTGCTGTCGACTGTCTGCCTCCCCATTCATTGTTCGAATCCTGCAGCTCCTGCCACTGCCAACTGCACCCCTCAAGTGCCGCTACCGTGCCTTCTACTGCATTGGTCCCGCAAGCTTACTAGTGCCCGCCTCACCCGCTACTGCGGAGGTCATGCTGCCGTTGTCTTGTGCCCACAGCTCCTGCCACTGCCAACTGCACCCCTCCACTGCCACTACTGTGCCCACCGCTGCATTGGTCCCGCAACTCCCACAAGCTTACAAGTGCCCTCCTTACCTGCCGCTGCCGAGGTCCAGTTTACCCCACTGCTACCGAGTGCCCACAGCTCCTGCAGCTTCCAAGTACCCGTCACTGCTCAGTGCCTACTGTTTCCCTCGACCAGCAGCACTCTGTAGCATTCACTGTGTGTGAGAAGCTGTCTCTCACAAAAAAAAAAACTTTGTCCATCAGGGGGGTTTCTTGGTACTCAGAACCCCCCCCCCCCCCCCCTTCCCCACCACCACCACCACCACTAACCCCCAGAAGTATCAGCAGTGAGCATCGCAGCTAAAAGAGATAGCCTTCCCAGCACTGTGTTACCCTGCAGACTACAGTGTGGGGCCACCTGCCGCCTCCGCACCCATCCCAAGTGCAGCAGTCCCATGAGTCATTTTTATCTTTAAATCAGTACTGCTGCAGGCCGGGGTCAAGGCCTGGCAATTTACTTCCGAGAAGGGAGGCAGGGTTCTCTCCAAGTGGCTCTCTCCAAGTGGGTTCTCTCCAAGTGGCTCTGGTCAAACATTGAGGGCGACTCTCGCCCTCAATGTTTGACCAGAGCCACTTGGAGAGAACCTGGAAGCATATCTGAAGTAGCGAAAGTGCTACGTGGCTGACGGACGGGTCATGCTTGGCCAAAGCAACACAGTCCCGATGACGGTGAGCCCCCCTCTCCCCTACAATCTGCCCGTCTGTCTATGCCCCCCACCCCCTGTCCGTTCATCTATACCCTGCCCCAGTCCATCTATCCATCTGCAGTATGCCCCCATATGGTGTTCTGTCCATCTATGTCCCCCATCTGTCTATGTCCCCATATTGTGCTCTGTCTGTCTATGCGCCCCCCACGTCTGTCTGTCTGTCATTTTATCCTTTTATGCCCCCTTATGGTGCTCTGTGGGGTATATTTACTAAGGTCCCGATTTTGACCGAGATGACGTTTTTTTCTTCAAAGTGTCATCTCGGGAATTTACTAAGCAAAAATCACGGCAGTGATGAGGGCATTCGTAATATTTTGGAAGTCCTAGGAAAAAATTACGAATCAATACACCATCGGTCAAATACGCCTGCAATTTGGTAGAAATCGGTCATTTACTAAAAAGTGCAAATCACAAACACTGCCGACAATAGCCAAACACTGCCGTGCTGAAATACAATCCGTGAAAAAGTGCTAAAAAAAAACAGACCTGCTTTTTCCCCCCGTGTTTGGATAGGCATACACGGATCCATGAGATCCGTGCATGTTTTTCAGTGGGAAGGGGTGGGAAAGTGTTATTTAAAAAAAAAAAAATGCGTGGGGTCCCCCCTCCTAAGCCAAACCAGCCTCGGGCTCTTTGAGCCGGCCCTGGTTGAAAAAATATGGGGGGGGAAATGATAGGGGTTCCCCCATATTTAAACAACCAGCACCGGGCTCTGCGCCTGGTCCTGGTTCCAAAAATACGGGGCACAAAAAGCGTAGGGGTCCCCCGTATTTCTGAAACCAGCACCGGGCTCCACTAGCCAGATACATAATGCCACAGCCGGAGGACACTTTTATCTAGGTCCCTGCGGCCCTGGCATTACATAACCAACTAGTCACCCCTGGCCGGGGTACCCTGGAGGAGTGGGGACCCCTTCAATCAAGGGGTCCCCCCCCTCCAGCCACCCAAGGGCCAGCGGTGAAGCCCGAGGCTGTCCCCCCCATCCAAGGGCTGCGGATGGGAGGCTGATAGCCTTTTTGTAAAAAAATGAATATTGTTTTTAGTAGCAGTACTACAAGTCCCAGCAAGCCTCCCCCGCAAGCTGGTACTTGGAGAACCACAAGTACCAGCATGCGGTGGAAAAACCGGGCCCGCTGGTACCTGTAGTACTACTACTAAAAAAATACCCCAATAAAAACAGAAGACACACACCTTGAAAGTAAAACTTTAATACATACATACACACCTCCATATACACATACTTACCTATGTTCACACGAGGGTCGGTCCTCTTCTCCATGTAGAATCCATGGTGTACCTGTTGAAAAAATTATACTCACAAAATCCAGGGTAGATGGCTCCTCTTTTAATCCATTTGTAATCCAGGTACTTTGCAAAATAACAAAACGGACACCCGACCTCGCACTGAAAGGGGCCCCATGTTTTCACACGGGACCCCTTTCCCCGAATGCCAGGAACCCCCTCTGAATTATGTCTAAGACGGTTCCATCAGCCAATCAGGGAACGCCACGTTGTGGCATCCTCCTGATTGGCTGTGTGCTCCTGTACTGTATGACAGGCAGCACACGGCAGTGTTACAATGTAGCGCCTATGCGCTCCATTGTAACCAATGGTGGGAACTTTGTGGTCAGCGGTTGACCGAAAGTAACCTCACCGCTAACCACAAAGTTCCCACCACTGGTTAGCGCATAGGCGCTACATTGTAACACTGCCGTGTGCTGCCTGTCATACAGTACAGGAGCACACAGCCAATCAGGAGGATGCCACAACGTGGCGTTCCCTGATTGGCTGATGGAACCGTCTTAGACATAAGTCAGAGGGGGTTCCTGGCATTCGGGGAAAGGGGACCCATGTGAAAACATGGGGCCCCTTTCAGTGCGAGGTCGGGTGTCCGTTTTGTTATTTTGCAAAGTACCTGGATTACAAATGGATTAAAAGAGGAGCCATCTACTCTGGATTTTGTGAGTATAATTTTTTCAACAGGTACACCATGGATTCTACATGGAGAAGAGGACCGACCCTCGTGTGAACATAGGTAAGTATGTGTATATGGAGGTGTGTATGTATGTATTAAAGTTTTACTTTCAAGGTGTGTGTCTTCTGTTTTTATTGGGGTATTTTTTTAGTAGTAGTACTACAGGTACCAGCGGGCCCGGTTTTCCACCGCATGCTGGTACTTGTGGTTCTCCAAGTACCAGCTTGCGGGGGAGGCTTGCTGGGACTTGTAGTACTGCTACTAAAAACAAAATTCATTTTTTGACAAAAAGGCTATCAGCCTCCCATCCGCAGCCCTTGGATGGGGGGGACAGCCTCGGGCTTCACCCCTGGCCCTTGGGTGGCTGGAGGGGGGGGACCCCTTGATTGAAGGGGTCCCCACTCCTCCAGGGTACCCCGGCCAGGGATGACTAGTTGGTTATGTAATGCCAGGGCCGCAGGGACCTAGATAAAAGTGTCCCCCGGCTGTGGCATTATGTATCTGGCTAGTGGAGCCCGGTGCTGGTTTCAGAAATACGGGGGACCCCTACACTTTTTGTCCCCCGTATTTTTGGAACCAGGACCAGGCGCAGAGCCCGGTGCTGGTTGTTTAAATATGGGGGAACCCCTGACATTTTTCCCCCATATTTTTACAACCAGAACCGGCTCAAAGAGCCCGAGGCTGGTTTGGATTAGGAGGGGGGACCCCACGCAATTTTTTTTTTATTTTAACACTGATTTCAATGTTTAAAAAGGTGCACAATGAAGCCCAGCACGGATCTCTCAGATCCGGCCGAGATTCATTGTATTAAAGTCGGCAGTGTTTTACAAGTCACTCACGTAAAACACTGCAAAAAAAACAACGAATGACATCGACATGGGTAAATCCGAAAATGCAGAATACGACAGTTTAGTAAATTAGTCGTAATAAATTCAAAAAGTTGCAACTTTACACTTTCGATGTCATTCGTGATTGAACTTTGACCTCAGACGGGAAAATACAAATTTTAGTAAATATACCCCTGTGTGTCTATGCCCCGTCCATCCATCTATGCATTCCCCGTTTGTCTATCCATCTATGCTCCTATGTGGTGCTTTGTCCGTCCATCTATGCCCCCATGTATACCCACCTGTCCGTCTATGCCCCATATGTTGCTCTGTCTGGCTGTCTATGCTCCCCGGTCCATCCCCGCCCCTTGTCAGTCTACCATTTATACCCCCATATGGTGCTCAGTGCGTCTATGCCCCTCCATACGTCAGTCTATGCCCCATATGGTGCTCTGTCTGTCCATGTCCCCCCATCCGTCTGTCCGTCTAACCCCACCTCCCTTCGTCCTGTGCTGTAGTCAGGTAGTGTCTCCTGCTTGCTCCTCCTTCCCCTTTCACTCCCTTTCCCTAACACACTCTCTCTCTTGCTCCTCTCTCTCTCTCTCTCTCTCTCACAGTCTTTCTCTCTCTGACAGTCTCTCTCTCTCTCCCCCTGGCAGTGTCTCTCTCTATTTCTCTTTCCACCCCCCACTCCCTTGCCTCTCTGGCCCTGGCTCTCTCTCTCTCCCTGACACTGTTTTTTTGTCTCCCTGACACTGTCTCTTTCTCTCTGCTCCTCTCTCTCTCCCTGGCACCGTCTGTCCCTCTCTCTCTCCCTGACACTCTCTCTCTCTCTCCGACACTGTTGCCTTCTCTCCCCCCCCCCTCTCTCTCTCTGCTTGGCACTGTGTCTCTCTCTCTCTCTTTCTCCCTCCCTGACACTCTGTCACTCACTTGCGCTTGCACCCTCCTTCTCT